>NC_081529.1:37557296-37707296 GCF_030273125.1 Centropristis striata
TGTTCAATAGTCTGTGTTCACCTGGTGCTCCCTTCCCTCCATGTGTTCAATAGTCTGTGTTCACCTGGTGCTCCCTTCCCTCCATGTGTTCCAATAGTCTGTTCACCTGGTGCTCCCTTCCCTCCATGTGTTCCAATAGTCTGTTCACCTGGTGCTCCCTTCCCTCCATGTGCTCCAATAGTTCACCTGGTGCTCCCTTCCCTCCATGTGCTCCAATAGTTCACCTGGTGCTCCCTTCCCTCCATGTGTTCCAATAGTGTTCATTTTTAATGAAAAGAAAATTGTAACCAGTAAATTTTCTCCTGGATTCTCCAAATTACTGATCCAAAACTAAATTTAGTAATTCGGGCAGAATTTAATAAATTAGGGAAGATAATATTGTCTTTTTCAGTTTTTCAACATTTTAATATAAAAGTGAGCCAAATAAGAAAATTAGTAGCAGTAAAGAATTGAAGCTGGCTGGAACCTGATGCTGTTAAAATCAGAATCAGAGATTAAAACTTAAATAAACAAATAGAAACATTTAATTCTTGAGCACTGACAGTTAATCTATGAAGCTTTTACCTCAGAATGGGAGCAGAACATTTGTTGCACATACACAATATATTAATTCATTTCTATTACATTTTAAACCATTTGTATCCTTGTACAGACCTGTTCGTAGGGTTCTAGCATGCCTTTCTTGCGGATGTTCCTCTTTGCCAGGTAGATGGCTACCGTCGGAAAAAAAACAAAATTATTACTAATCACAAATGTTATAAAAATGAAAACAGTTGTATAAAGGGTTTTTTTAATACTGTAAACTGAACAGCTAGTCTAAACTTTTGGTCTCAGCTTCATCTGAAGGAGAGTTTCATCCTACACTGTAAAAAATGTTTGTAGAAATTACAGTAAAACTGTCAAAATTGCATGTGAAATAGGGCGTAAAAATAAAAATAGACACTTCTAATTACCGTAAAACAAGGAATAGTAGACTGTAAAACTAATATGTTTAATTTACATTAAAATACCGTCAGCTGTGGTTGCCAGAACTACACTGTAAAAAATACAGTGAGTGTTTCTACTGTAAATTTAAATGTAAATATCAGTAAAAACTGTAATTTAGACTAAATATTCCTGTTATTTTTAGGGTCATTGTGTCATTTATTCACACATCATGGTATTTCTCCATTAACTTTACATGAAAATGATATATTTTTACAGCAAAACTGTGTATTTCCTACAGTTAATGACAATAAAAGTTAAACTTTTATGCTATTCTTTGATTTACGGTAATATTATATTATATAATATATATATGTATTTCTGACAGTGTTTTACTGAAATTTCTACAAACATTTCTTTTACAGTGTACAAGACTTTTGAAAAACTGTAGAAACACACAGTTTTACTGTAAAACTATTTTAAAAAATTAGGTAAAATTAATGGAGAAATACCATGATGTCACAATGACACAAATACCCTAAAAATAAAGGGACTTTTCAGTCTAAATGACAGTTTTTGCTGATATTTACATTTATATTTACAGTAAAAATTACAGTAAAACTGTCAAATTGCATCAGAAATAAGGTGTAAAATGTAAAATTGCATATCACCGTAGTAGACACTTAATTACCGTAAATCAAAGAATAGTACACAACTTAAACTTTAAAAATAATTTTAAAATGTATGTAAATTAATGGAGGAATTCCATAATGTCACAAAGACACAATTACCCTGAAAAAAAACCCAGGAATATTAGTTTTTGTTTTTAATACATTTTGTATTTTGATGAGCATTTTAATGACAACATACTTTAATTCACACACAAATTGTTAAAATAAGAGCACATGGATGTGTTCGCAGAATCCGCTGGGGAAAAAAACAGGAATATTCAGTCTAAATAACCCTTTTTTTCCTGATATTTGCATATAAATTTACATTAGAAAACCAACTCACTGTCTTTTTTTCACGGTGAAGTTCTGGCAACCACAGCTGCTGGTATTTTACCGTAAATTAAACAGATGATTTTTTACAGTGTAAAAGCTCGGGATGCTTCCTGTCCTAATCAGTCCCTTTATGTTTCATTTTACCAACCATAGTCAGTGTCCTCTGCAACCCATTTCTGTGAAGGCCAGAAGTACGGAGTCTGGAGAGGTTCAGAGCGGAAAGACAGAATTAGGATATGAGCAGATATGAAGAATAAACATCTAACCCTAAAACTATTCTCCCAAAAGGTTCCTCAGCTGTTTCTAGTATCAGATGTTCTTAATAACAGACTAAAAGTCAATCTGACACTAGAAAGGAGTAATTTTAAAGGAGGAAGGAAGCCAATGTAAAATATAATAAATAATACCAGTGAAGCTAATAAAGTTCAATTAAATGTGTGCATGTTAGTAATTTTTTATAATATATGAACTGTATATGAGCTATATTAATGAGTTGGTAATGAGGTAAATACAAAATGAACATTTCTATTGATCAAATAATCATCTAGTGATATTCTCAAGAGCTTTAAATGATTCTTTGACCCAGAAAATGTAGATTTTAACAATATTTACTTTTTTCGTGTAATTTTGACACTTTTTCTGGAAATGTAGTTTATTTTTTTTGTAATTTTGACATTTTCTTGTAATTTTGTTTTTTCCTTGTAATTTTGACTTTTTTTCTTGTAATTTTGACCCTTTTTCTGGAAATTTTGACATTTCTTGTAGTTTATTTTTTTTGTAATTTTGTTTTTTTTTCTTGTAATTTTGACATTTTTTCTTGTAATTTTGTTTTTTTCTTGTAATTTTGACTTTTTTTCTTGTAATTTTGACTTTTTTTCTTGTAGTTTAAACTTTTTTTCTTGTAAAGTTTATTTTTTTCTTGTAATTTTGACTTTTTTCTTGTAATTTTGGTATTTTTTCTTGTAAATTTGTATTTTTTTTCATTCACCTTTATTTAACCAGGCAGGTCATTAAGAACAAATTCTTATTTACAATGGCAGCCTGACAAGCGACAAGGGCCACTTGAATTTAAACTTTTTTTCTTGTAAAGTTTATTTTTTTCTTGTAATTTAAACTATTATCTCTTGTGATTTTGACTGTTTTCTGCTGTAGCCTCTTGACACCCAGACTGACCTTCTGAGTGGCTTCGAATAATTATAATTAAATATTTTGGTTCTCATAGATTCTATATGGCTGTAAGTTGTAAGTGAAGTTACTGTGGTCTGCTTTGGTTTTGACTTGGATTTTGTAGTAACTGCAATATTTATGTCATTATTTCTCTGAAATAAAGCACAATAGAAATCTAAAACGTTGTCACAAGATGAAACAGGCGTCAAGGAGTTCATTTCTAAAATGAAACACGTCGTTCCTGCAGTGAGTCTCTGGGCGGATTAGACGGGACAGAAAGAATAATTTTTTTTTAATTTTGACTATTTTCTTGTAATTTTGACTTTTTTGTAATTTTGACTATTTTCTTGTAATTTTGACTATTTAGTTGTAATTTTGGCCTTTTTTCTTGTAATTTTGACTATTTTCTTGTAATTTTGGCCTTTTTTCTTGTAATTTTGACTTTTTTGTAATTTTGACTATTTTGTTGTAATTTTGGCCTTTTTTCTTGTAATTTTGACTATTTTCTTGTAATTTTGGCCTTTTTTCTTGTAATTTTGACTTTTTTGCAATTTTGACTTTTTTCTTGTAATTTAAACTTTTTTTCTTGTAATTTAAACGTTTTTTCTTGTAATTTTGTTTTTTTCTTGTAATTTCGACTTTTTTTCTTGTAATTTTAACTTTTTTGTAATTTTGACTATTTTATTGTAATTTAAACTTTTTTTCTTGTAAAGTTTATTTTTTTCCTTGTAATTTAAACTATTATTTCTTGTGATTTTGACTGTTTTCTGCTGTAGCCTCTTGACACCCAGACTGACCTTCTGAGTGGCTTCGAATAATTATGATTAAATATTTTGGTTCTCATAGATTCTATATGGCTATACGGAAAGAATCAGGCTTCAGTTTGTACCTGGAAGCGGTAGAGGCTGGAGTCGTTGCACATCACCAGCTTCTTGTGGTTCTGCAGAGGGTAGATGTACCCGTAGGCCACCAGCATGGTGCAGAAGGCCTCCGCCTCTAGAATACATAGAATATATAGAATATATAATATATATAATAACACAGGACCAACGGATGGAGCAGTTAATGCACAACATGCTCTACACTGTAAAAAAGGTTTGTAGAAATAACAGTAAAACACTGTCAAATACATCAGAAATAGGGCATAAAATGAAAAAATGTATATCACTGTAATAGACACTTTTAATTACCGTAAATCAAAGAATGGCACAAAACGTATACTTTTTTTTTTCTGTCACAAAATGGAATAAACACAGTTTTGCTGTAAAATATAACATTTTCATGCAAAATTTATGGGGAAATACCATGACGTGTGAATTAATGACACAATTACCCTAAAAATAACAGGATTATTCAGACTAAATTACAGTTTTTTGCTGATATTTACATTTAAATTTAGAATAGAAAACCCACTCACTGTAATTTTTATTACATTATACATATATATATATATATATATATATACATCATGGTATATATATATATTATATATATATTTTTTTTATTTTCTCATGACCAATACCACGAAGGTTGCAGGGGCCGGAACAAAACTCTGGACTAAATTCTGCTCAATATTAATGTAATCTCTTTATAAAATACAGTAAATTATCTGGTTTTGAGCTGCTGCTGATACGAATACATGTAATGATCAGACTGTTAATGTGGAGTAAATCAAGTAAAAAGTAGTAAATACTCCAATCACTATATCACTTTAACATTTATTCTAAACACACCTGTAAATGACATTTAACAAGCTTCCTATTTATGTTTTTGTATTATACAGCTTGTTTTTTCATGTTTGTACATTTTCAAGGTGTTTTACAATGTTGTGGTGCTTTTATTTTGAAATGGTGCCGCCCAGTGTGAAACAGGTGCTTTAATTTTGAAAGGTAGTGACAGGAAATAACCGGTAGAACGGTTAAATTAAAAAACGAACGGTAAATAATAACGAGTGCGTCGTAATTCATATAAAGTTGATATAAAGTATCAAAAAGGCTTCTATAGTTGCTGACAGGACACAAGGTTTGTTAAAGTTTATTTTATTCTGTTATATATATATTAGTGGCTATATTTGTTGTCTTAACTATAGTAAAAGTGCTTGTTAGCTCTAGTGCTAATGCTAATGTTTGCTATTTTTTTTTCAAAATAAAAGCACTGCAGTTATATTGATTTCCGCCCAATGCCCAGGTCTGCTCTAAAGTGACCCGACTGAGTTTTTATATTCTATATCTTTGCAATAAATTAATTTCATCATTCAGTATTGCAGGTTTTCCTCCAATAACTTGTTTTTGATCATCATACATCCTAATTTTTTATTTTCATTTCTTACTTTTTTAATAAAATCCTTTTTTTTTTATCACTACTCTTCTAATGCACAAGGTGATTTCTGACCCATGTTGGTCATTAGAAGGTGTTTATATGTTGTCACCAATTTAAAACCTGACAAAGAAGACACAAATATTAACTATCCTAGTTTGTTACATTGGTGTTTTTTTTCCAATGTCAAAAAATGACACAAAATGACCAAAAAAGACACAAAATGACTAAAAAAAGACACAAAATAACCACAAAAAACCCACAAAAAAGACATAAAATGACCCAAAAAGACCCAAAAAAGACAAAAAAAACACAAAAAAGACACAGAATGACCAAAAAAAGACACAAAAAAGACACAAAATGACAAAAAAAAAGAAAAAAAGACACAAAATGACCAAAAAAGACACGAAATAACCCCCAAAAAAAGAAAAAAAGACACAAAATGACTAAAAAAAGACACAAAATAACCACAAAAAAGACAAAAAAAACACGAAAAGACACAGAATGACCAAAAAAAGACACAAAAAGACACAAAAAAGACATAAAATGACCAAAAAAGACACAAAATGACCAAAAAAAAGACACAAAATAACCAAAAAAGACACAAAGACACAAAATGACAAAAAAAGACACAAAATGACTAAAAAAAGACACAAAATAACCACAAAAAAGACATAAAATGACCCAAAAAGACACAAAAAAGACAAAAAGACAAAAAAACCCACAAAAAAGACACAGAATGACAAAAAAGACACAAAAAGACACAAAAAAGACATAAAATGACCAAAAAAGACACAAAATGACTAAAAAAAGACACAAAATAACCACAAAAAACACAAAAAAGACATAAAATCACCCCAAAAGACACAAAAAAGACAAAAAGACAAGAAAAATCCACAAAAAACTGGGGGATTGGGGGTCACGACTCAAAAAGGTTGAGAACTACTGCTTTAGAGCAGCAGTTCTCAACCTTTTAGAGTCTCGACCCCCAATTTAACATCATGTTGTCTCACTGAACACAATCTCACAGTTCAGATCAGACAAACTCAGTTGATACGACGAATTTTGGACAAATAATGAAGCAGACAACAACTAAAACATCTCCCTGTCTGTGCATTTATATATATTTTTTATATGTTTTATTTAACAGTCAGCTTCAAGCCAGAGACTCCTGGTAAAGTAATAACTTGCTAATTTGGGATTTGTCAGAAAAGACACAAAATTACCCCAAAAAATTACATAAAATTAAACAAAGAAGGACTCAAAGTGACCACAAAATGACAAAAAAATGACCAGAAAAAGACACAAAATAACCAAAAAGACACACATTTACCACAAAATGACCAAAAAAGACAAAATTACTAAAAAAAAATTTAAAAAAAGCACACAAAATGGGCAAAAAAAGACACAAAATGACCAGAAAAAGACAAAAAATGACCAAAAAATTACACAAAATTACTGGGGAAAAAAACACAAAATGGGCAAAAAAGACATTAAATTACTAAAAACACATTAACACATGAACACTTTAACACAGTGGAGACAGAGCTGACTTCCAAAATGATTTGGTGACCCCCAGAAATCATCTCGCGACCCCATGTGTTATAACACATGGATATGTGTTATAACACATGGATATGTGTTATAACTGAATATTAGATTGTGTGGAGCGTTTTACCTTCTGGAGTGTTCTTCATCTTGTTAGTGATCCAGGTGATGACGTCTTTACCTGTGGGGACAAAAACACAAGACTTAAAGCCACACTGTAAAAAATGTTAGTAGAAGTTAAAGTAAAACTCTGTTAGATTGCATGAGAAATAAAATTTAAAATGACATATCACCATAAAGGACACTTTTAATTACCGTAAATCAAAGAATAGTACAAAAAATTTAGATTTTTTGTTGTTGTTGAAAAAACACAGTTTTAGTGTAAAAATAATTTAAAAAATAATCTGTTTAATTTACGGTAAAATACCTGCAGCTGTGGTTGCCAGAACTACACTGTAAAAAATACAGTGAGTGGGGTTTATACTGTAAATTTAAATGTTTGCAAAAACTGTAATTTAGACTAAATATTCCTGTTATTTTTAGGGTAATTGTGTCATTGTGACATCATGGTATTTCTCTGTTAATTTTACATGAAAATGTTATATTTTTTACAGCAAAACTGTGTATTTCCTACAGTTTATGACAGTAAAAGTTCTGTACTATTATATGATTTACGGTAAATTAAAGTGTCTACTACGGTGATGTACAATTTTAAAATTTAAATTTAAATTTCTTTCTTATTTCTGATGTCATTTGACTGTTTTACTGAAATTTCTACAAACATTTTTTAAAGGGTACAAAACTTTTGAAAAACTGTAGAGACACACAGTTTTACTGTAAAACTAAAGATTTTTTAGTTTTTGCTGATATTTACATTAACATTAACAGTATAAAACCCTCTGAATGACTAGACTGAATATTCCTGTTATTTTTAGGGTAATTGTGTCATTGTGACATCATGGTATTTCTCCTTTAACTTTTCATGAAAATGTTATATTTTTACAGCAAAACTGTGTGTTTCCTACAGTTTATGACAGTTAAAGTTAAAGGTTTTTTGTGCTATTCTTTGATTTACCGTAATTAAAAGTGTCTAATACGGTGATATACAATTTTTAATTTCTATTTCTGATGTCATTTGACAGTTTAACTGTAATTTCTACAAACATTTTTTACAGTGTATTCCCCGTCTGTTTTATAATATTCATCTAATAATCTAATAATACGTTTTGGCTTTTCCACAAGTCTTTTTCAGCAAAGGTTTTAAAAAAAAACACCTCGAAGTGTTTTAACATGATTTTACTTTTTTTGCAGAGATTTTTCTAATTTAGCTTTGTGCATTCAGCAATCTTTTGTGTTTAGTGTTTTTTTCTCTTTTTAATAATTTCTGTGTGTTTTTATCTGTGTTTTCTGTCATTTCTTTGTGTTTGTTTCTGTTTTTTATGTGTGTTTTTTGTATGTTTTTGGTGTGTTTTGAGTGTTTTTGTATGTGTTTTATGTAATTTTGTGTGTGTTTTTGTCTGTTTTTAGTTTGTTTTTCATGTTTTACGTGTGTTTTTTGTAATTTTTTGTGTGTTTTTTTGTGTTGAAAATGTTGATCCAGTAAGTCAAAATGAAAATAATAATAATCAGGTCCTATAGGTGAGGTTGTGCTGAAAACAATGACAGCAACACGTCATGGTGAAGATGTTTAACTGGTTTATATACATAAATGCAATCTTTTGTGTTTACTGTTTTTTTAATAATTTCTTTGTGTTTTGATGTGTGTTTTATATAATTTCTTTGTTTTTGATGTGTTTTTTATCATTTCTTTGTGTTTTTATGTGTGTTTTATATAATTTTTGTGTGTTTTTTGTATTTTTATTATGTTTTGGGTGTGTTTGTATGTGTTTTTTTGTAATTGTGTGTGTGTTTTTGGTTTGTTTTTCATGTTCTATGTGTTTTATCGGTGATTTTTGTAATTTCTTTGTGTTTTTTTAAATTTTTATTAGGTTTTTGGTGTGTTTTGAGTGTGTTTGTTTGTGTTTTTGGTTTGTTTTTCATGTTTTATGTGTTTTACGTGTGTTTTTTGTCATTTTTTTGTGTTTGAAAATAATAATCAGGTCCTATAGGTGAGGTTGTGCTGAAAACAATGATAGCAACACGTCATGGTGAAGCTTTTTAACTGGTTCATAAACATAAATGCAATCTTTTGTGTTTACTGTTTGTTTAATAATTTCTTTGTGTTTTATGTGTGTTTTTTATAATTTCTTTGTGTTTTGATGTGTTTTTTATCATTTCTTTGTGTTTTTATGTGTGTTTTATATAATTTCTTTGTGTTTTTATGTGTGTTTTTTGTAATTTTTGTGTGTTTTTTGTATTTTTATTATGTTTTGGGTGTGTTTGTATGTGTTTTTTTGTAATTGTGTGTGTGCTTTTGGTTTGTTTTTCATGTTTCATGTGTTTTATCTGTGATTTTTGTAATTTCTTTGTGGGTTTTTTTGTATTTTTATTATGTTTTTGGTGTGTTTTGAGTGTGTTTGTATGTGTTTTTTTTGTGTTTTTGGTTTGTTTTTCATGTTTTATGTGAGTTTTTTGTAATTTATTTGTGTGTTTTTTTGTGTTCAAAATGTTGATCCAGTAAGTCAAAATGAAAAAATAATAATCAGGTCCTATAGGTGAGGTTGTCCTGAAAACAATGACAGCAACACGTCATGGTGAAGATGTTTAAGTGGTTCATAAACAGGCATAAATGCAATCTTTTGTGTTTACTGTTTGTTTTTTTAATCATTTCTTTGTGTTTTTTGTAATTTTTGTGTGTTTTTTGTATTTTTATTGTGTTTTGGGTGTGTTTGTATGTGTTTTTTTGTAATTTTGTGTGTGTTTTTGGTTTGTTTTTCATGTTTTATGTGTTTTATCTGTGATTTTTGTAATTTCTTTGTAGAGACTTAGACTTCTAAGAATTAATAAGAGTTAAAATAAATGATGTTATGACCATTATTACATCACATCACATAGTTTAACTCTTTATCCGCTAAGGAACTATATATGGTCACTTCCTTGGACATCCAAAATGGCGTTGCTATGCAGCCCAGTGAGGTCGGAGAACCATGTGACTTCTCTCAGCCAATCAGCTAATATTAGGCCATGTCACAGATAGTGACATCACACCATCGGACCAATCAGCAGCTTTCTAATTTCCCTCTTTCACCGGCCGGCCGGAGTACGGCTTTTTACACCTCCTGCTATTATATATTACATTATATATGTTATATATCTACATAAATAACAAATATATAAATATAGACATGTGTTATAAATGTTCCATAAAACATTTAACAACATAAAAATCAATGTTCCTTTAAGTTTATATGTGACTTTCCTATATTTTTATGCATACAGCTTTTTAAAACTGTTTTACCCAAGACAGGCGACGAGCCATATATGGTCACTTCATTGATCTTGATTTTCAACATAAAAATGTTACATTTCTAAAAATGTCACAAATGTAAAAAAAAGTCTTGTAGTGTCCTGCAATGACACTCTAGGGTTGAAATTGTGAATTTCCAAGTATTTCAATGAGTGCCTGATAAAGAGTTAATATAGTTTAATATAGTTTAATATAGTTTAATATAGTTTAATATAGGTTAATATAGTTTAATATAGTTTAATATAGGTTAATATAGTTTAATATAGGTTAATATAGTTTAATATAGTTTAATATAGGTTAATATAGTTTAATATAGTTTAATATAGTTTAATATAGGTTAATATAGGTTAATATAGTTTAATATAGTTTAATATAGGTTAATATAGTTTAATATAGTTTAATATAGTTTAATATAGGTTAATATAGTTAAATATAGTTTAATATAGGCTAATATAGTTAAATATAGGTTAATATAGTTAAATATAGGTTAATATAGTTTAATATAGTTTAATATAGGTTAATATAGTTTAATATAGGTTAATATAGTTTAATATAGTTTAATATAGTTAAATATAGTTTAATATAGTTTAATATAGGTTAATATAGTTTAATAGATTCAACAGAATAACAGAGTTATTACAACACTTGTTACATTTACACAGAGCCGAGGGGAGGGTTCAGCCTGCTGACCTTTGTCTTGCTGCTCTCTGATTGGATTAAAAATCCTAAAGCAGCGTCCAGATCTCATCCAATTGTGTGTTGCTTTATTTAGCTCGTGTGTTAGCAGCTTAGCGGAGCAGGCCGCCTGTCGACGTCTCCACAGGCTGAACTTTGACCCCTGAGGCTAGTCTGACTCCTTTTCCTCATTCTGCCAGGATAAACCACGTCTTCACCATGACGTGTTGGCAGCACAACCTCACCTATATGACCTGATTATTGTTTTTTCATTTTGACTTACTGGATCAACATTTTCAACACAGGAACACACAAAAAAATACAAAAAACACACAAAAAAACCCCATGAAATTACAAAAAACACAGAAAAACACACAAGAAACACACAAAAAATTACAAAAAACACACAAGAAATACAAAAAACAAAATAATTACAAAAAACACATAAAAACACAGGGAAAACACACAAAAAATTACAGAAAACACAGGGAAAACACAAAAAAAATTGCAAAAAACACAAGAAAATTACAAAAAACACACAAGAAATTTTTAAAAATGCACAAAATAATTACAAAAAACACAGAAAAACACACAAAAAACACAAGAAAATTACATAGAACTAAATAATTACAAAAAACACAGAAAAACACAGGGAAAACACACAAAAAATTACAAAAAACACACAAGAAAATTAAAAAAATGCACAAAATAATTACAAAAAACACAGAAAAACACACAAAAAACACACAAGAAAATTACAAAAAACTAAATAATTACAAAAAACACAGAAAAACACACAAAAAAATACAAAAAACACACAAGAAAATTACAAAAAAACCACATAAAAACACACGGAAAACATTAAACAAAAAATATTGCATTCAAAATGCATTGAAATGCTGAATGCACACTGCAAAATTAATAAAAATCTCTTCAAAAACGTCAGTAAAATCATGTTAGACTTGGTCGAGGTGGTTTTAACCTTTGCTGAAAAAGAGTTGATGTGTTATTATTTATTATATTTTACATTGGCTTCCTTCCTCCTTTAAAATGACTCCTCTCTAGTGTCAGATTGACTTTTAGTCTGTTATTAAGAACATCTGATACTAGAAACAGCTGAGAAACCTTTTGGGAGAATGTTTTTAGGGTTAGATGTTTATTCTTCATATATGTTCATATTCTCCCTCCTAATATTCATTTTCATTTAAAAGAAAAGGCTTGATGATCAAATGACCATTAACAATTTGTGTGTGAATTAAAGTATGTTGTCATTAAAATGCTCGTCAAAATACAAAATGTATTAAAAACAAAAACTAATATTCCTGTTTTTTTTTTCAGGGTAATTGTGTCTTTGTGACATTATGGTATTCCTCCATTAATTTACATACATTTTAAAAATATTTTTAAAGTTTAAGTTGTGTACTATTCTTTGATTTACGGTAATTAAGTGTCTACTACGGTGATATGCAATTTTACATTTTACACCTTATTTCTGATGCAATTTGACAGTTTTACTTGCGCGCTCGATTTCATTTCGAACTGCGAAAGGGTCTGAAACCAGAGAGGTTTCTGAGCCTGTTTTAGGATCCAATCACAGAGCGGGGAGGGACGGCAAGACGGTGGCGCGGACTACTCGGCAGATGGAAGCTTGTAGTTTTGTAGTTTTCTTACGGATCCAACATGGCTGCTGCAGACGCGAAACTCTCTTTAGCCGTAGATGGCCGTAGATTTAAATAGTTTAGAGCCAAAGTTGATTTTAAAAGAAGAACAACAAAAGGATGTTTTAGCCTTGCTTCCGACAGGATTTGGCCAAAGCCTAATCTACTAACTAGCCTCGCTACTAGCGCCGCTACTAGCCCCGCTACTAGCCCCACTACTAGCGCCGCTACTAGCCCCGCTACTAGCGCCACTACTAGCGCCACTACTAGCCCCGCTACTAGCGCCACTACTAGTGCCACTACTAGCCCCGCTACTAGCCCCGCTACTAGCGCCACTACTAGCCCCGCTACTAGCCCCACTACTAGCCCCGCTACTAGCGCCACTACTAGCCCCACTACTAGTGCCACTACTAGCCCCGCTACTAGCCCCGCTACTAGCGCCGCTACTAGCCCCACTACTAGCCCCACTACTAGCGGCACTACTAGCCCCGCTACTAGCCCCGCTACTAGCGCCGCTACTAGCCCCGCTACTAGCGCCACTACTAGCCCCGCTACTAGCCCCGCTACTAGCGCCACTACTAGCCCCGCTACTAGCCCCGCTACTAGCGCCGCTACTAGCCCCGCTACTAGCGCCACTACTAGCCCCGCTACTAGCCCCGCTACTAGCGCCACTACTAGTGCCACTACTAGCCCCGCTTCTAGCCCCGCTACTAGCGCCACTACTAGCGCCACTACTAGCCCCGCTACTAGCCCCGCTACTAGCCCCGCTACTAGCGCCGCTACTAGCCCCGCTACTAGCCCCGCTACTAGCGCCGCTACTAGCCCCGCTACTAGCGCCACTACTAGCCCCGCTACTAGCCCCGCTACTAGCGCCACTACTAGCCCCGCTACTAGCCCCGCTACTAGCGCCGCTACTAGCCCCGCTACTAGCGCCACTACTAGCCCCGCTACTAGCCCCGCTACTAGCGCCACTACTAGTGCCACTACTAGCCCCGCTTCTAGCCCCGCTACTAGCGCCACTAATAGCGCCACTACTAGCCCCGCTACTAGCCCCGCTACTAGCCCCGCTACTAGCGCCGCTACTAGCCCCGCTACTAGCCCCGCTACTAGCCCCGCTACTAGCGCCGCTACTAGCGCCACTACTAGTGCCACTACTAGCCCCGCTACTAGCCCCGCTACTAGCGCCACTACTAGCCCCGCTACTAGCCCCACTACTAGCGCCACTACTAGCCCCACTACTAGCGCCACTACTAGCCCCGCTACTAGCCCCACTACTAGCGCCACTACTAGCCCCGCTACTAGCCCCACTACTAGCCCCACTACTAGCGCCACTACTAGCCCCGCTACTAGCCCCACTACTAGCGCCGCTACTAGCCCCGCTACTAGCCCCACTACTAGCCCCGCTACTAGCGCCACTACTAGTGCCACTACTAGCCCCGCTACTAGCCCCGCTACTAGCGCCACTACTAGCGCCACTACTAGCCCCGCTACTAGCGCCACTACTAGCGCCACTACTAGCCCTGCTACTAGCCCCGCTACTAGCGCCACTACTAGCGCCACTACTAGCCCTGCTACTAGCCCCGCTACTAGCGCCGCAGCTCGTCTATCGACCATAAAATCAGTGGATGTGTGGCTGAATGACATGAGGGGGAAATAAGCTGTAAAGCAGCCATAGTCAGAACATGCAGCAGAAAAACGTTGCAGAAGCAGAATTGAGCATTTTATTCTCAAAGTAGAGATGCTAGAGGGCTAGTCTGGCTATGTAAACATCCATCTCTGTTGCTCTACTACGTCATCTGGTATAACTGATCTGATTGGCTAAGAGCTACCTACAGACGCTTTGATAGACATTCTAAGCGCCCAATAAACGGCTCCGGAGGATCGTAAACCACGCCTCCTCTACGGAGAAATGAACGGCTGGTTCCCAGACCAGATCTCATCTGTGATTAGTCTGGTGTTAGCAGGCTAGAGTTTTACTGTAATTTCGACGAACATTTTTTTGAAACATTGTTTATATAAAATAATTTTCAAGAGAAACGTTTTGAGATACATCCCACATACGGAGCTGATGGCTTGTAGGTGATAACAACCATAATATTCTGGGATAAAGGACGATGTGTGAGGAATGAACTCTGAACTATTGGATTCTTTTAGAACAGAATAAAGTTTCTCACCAGAGACGACGTGTGGGATGACGGTGACGTTGAGCTTCTGGTCGGAGCCTTTCACTCCGTTCTTTGGGTCCTGCATCTCCACCACCACCGCCTCCAGCTGGAAGAGGAGGAGGAACCATCAGGAATAAAACAGCATCAGCCATTAGACCAGGGGCCTCCAACTCTAATGACCTGGGGCCCGCTGGAGGCAGTATCCAAATGGCCAAAAAAAGACACAAAATGACCAAAAAAAGACACAAAATGACAAAAAAAAGACACAAAATTACTTTTAAAAAAGACACAAAATGACAGAAAAAAAACTAAATTACTGAAAAAAGACACAAAATGACAAAAAAAAACTAAATTACTGAAAAAAGACACAAAATGACAGAAAAAAAACTAAATTACTGAAAAAAGACACAAAATGACAGAAAAAAAACTAAATTACTTAAAAAAGACAAAATTACTTAAAAAAGACACAAAATTACTTTTAAAAAAGACACAAAATGACAGAAAAAAAACTAAATTACTGAAAAAAGACACAAAATGACAGAAAAAAACCTAAATTACTTAAAAAAGACAAAATTACTTAAAAAAGACACAAAATTACTTTTAAAAAAGACACAAAATGACAGAAAAAAAACGAAATTACTGAAAAAAGACACAAAATGACAGAAAAAAAACGAAATTACTGAAAAAAGACACAAAATTACTTAAAAAAGACACAAAATTACTTTTAAAAAAGACACAAAATGACAGAAAAAAACTAAATTACTGAAAAAAGACACAAAATGACAAAAAAAAACTAAATTACTGAAAAAAGACACAAAATGACAGAAAAAAACCTAAATTACTTAAAAAAGACAAAATTACTTAAAAAAGACACAAAATTACTTTTAAAAAAGACACAAAATGACAGAAAAAAAACGAAATTACTGAAAAAAGACACAAAATTACTTAAAAAAGACACAAAATTACTTTTAAAAAAGACACAAAATGACAGAAAAAAAACTAAATTACTTAAAAAAGACACAAAATTACTTTTAAAAAAGACACAAAATTACTTTTAAAAAAGACACAAAATGACCAAAAATTACACAAAATTACTTAAAAAGACAAAATTATATATATAAAAAAAGACACAAAATCATTTTAAAAAAATACACAAAATCACTAAAAAAGCCTTTTTTTCTTGTTATTTTGACAGAAACACACCACCAGCTGGTGTATTATCCTACAGGACTTCCTCCTCTTTTCCATTTTGAAAACTGTAAAATTGTATTCTAATAATGTCTGGGACAGAGTCAAGCACACTCAACATTTCTGGAGGTATTTGTTTTTTTTTAAATTATGAAGAATGACCCCACTCAAATATTTTTATATATTCAAAATATATTATAACATTATTTGTATTGATGCATTTATGTAAGCAGCGTTTTCATTATATAAAGATAGGAATAATCTTAACTACCTGATATACTGTTATAAGGTTTAATTGGAAAAAAAGAGAAATAAAAAATCACTCAGTTAATCATCATCATTTCTTTGTTAAATCTCGACCTGTAAAGTAACTAAAGCTGTCAGACAAATGTAGTGGAGTAGAAGTATAAAGTTACATCAACTGGAAATACTCCAGTGAAGTACAAGTACCTCTAGTACTGTACTTAAGTACAGTACTAGAGGTACTTGTACTTAGTAACTTTCCACCAGTGAACTCTGCAGGATGTTTCACCTGGCAGCAGGAACATAATAAGATAATTGGCTTTAAAGTGGAATTAGAGGAGATCTTTAACGAGACGCTTTCTTCTGGAGGCAAACAGGTCATTTAACATCTCAAACTGGAAAAAAAGGTGTTTAAAAACCAGATCAAACAGTAAATCTAAAGGTCTAAAACCAGATCAAACAGTAAATCTAAAGGTCTAAAACCAGATCAAACAGTAAATCTAAAGGTCTAAAACCAGATCAAACAGTAAATCTGAGGGAAATGATCTTGCTGCATGGACAGATAATTTACCTTGACAAGATTTATTAAATCAAGATTATTAAATCTAGAAATAAGCATGTTGAACACTTAAAATAAGAAATTAACTCTTAAAACAAAAATAAAACCACATACAACCAGAATAAAACCAAGAGATTCTGGTTTTCAATGGTTTTATTCTAGTTTTATGTGGTTTTATTCTGGTTTTAAGTGGTTTTATTCTGGTTTTAAGTGGTTTTAAGTGGTTTTAAGTGGTTTTATTCTGGTTTTAAGTGGTTTTAAGTGGTTTTATTCTGGTTTTAAGTAGTTTTATTCTGGTTTTATGTGGTTTTATTCTGGTTTTATGTGGTTTTATTCTGGTTTTAAGTGGTTTTATTTTGGTTTTAAGTGGTTTTATTTTGGTTTTAAGTGGTTTTATTCTGGTTTTATGTGGTTTTATTCTTGTTTTAAGAGTTAATTTCTTATTCTAAGTGTTCAACATGCTTATTTCTAGATTTAATAATCTTGATTTAATAAATCTTGTCAAGGTAAATTATCTGTCCATGCAGCAAGATCATTTCCCTCAGATTTACTGTTTGATCTGGTTTTTAGACTAAAAACCTTTATTTACAGTGCATACAAATAAAATAAATCTACTTAATAAGAGCTCCCATAAGCATAAATCTATTTCTAAAAACACTGAGAAGTGCAAAAAAAAAAGGGGCAATCTCTCCTGTTGTTGCAATAAAAAACAGTTTTAGTGAAATTCAGAAATGTTAAATCCAACTTAATTTAAATAAATTAACGACCATTTCTGAATAAATTAAGCATGAAATATGATGAAGAACATACAAACAGCCAGCTCTAAATAAGCCCAGTAATAATAGTAATAATAATAATAATAATAATAATAATA
The DNA here is from genome assembly GCF_030273125.1 of Centropristis striata. Lineage (NCBI taxonomy): Eukaryota > Metazoa > Chordata > Actinopteri > Perciformes > Serranidae > Centropristis > Centropristis striata. Next base: position 37,575,024 of record NC_081529.1, read on the forward strand.
AACTGACTGACCTTTTTGAAGCAGTGGTTGCGGGGGCGGAAGTGTTGTCCGCGGTCTGGACGAACTGTTCTGATCGTCATATCTGAGGACTGATGAAAACAAACCAGATGTAGAAAATAAAGTAATCCTGGTGATGAAGGAGTTATAATAATAATATATATAATATTATAATATCTGTAGCTGCTGACAGGGAGAGTGTGTGCAGCAGACTAACTCTCTGTCTGTCTCTCTGTGGGGATTGTAAGTCTCAGGATGGATTTATCCTCCAATCAGGAGCAGAGACAAGCTTTAAACCAGGGGGCTCAAACTGGCGGCCCGCGGGCCAATTGTGGCCCTCGTGACGATATTTTGTGTTTTTATTCTGGTTTTATTCTGGTTTTAGGTGGTTTTATTCTGGTTTTATGTGTTTTTATTCGGGTTTTATTCTGGTTTTATGTGGTTTTATTCTGGTTTTGTGTGGTTTTATTCTGGTTTTAAGTGGTTTTATTCTGGTTTTAAGTGATTTTATTCTGGTTTTATGTGTTTTTATTCTGGTTTTATTCTGGTTTTATGTGTTTTTATTCCGGTTTTATGTGTTTTTATTCTGGTTTTATGTGTTTTTATTCTGGTTTTATTCTGGTTTTAAGTGATTTTATTCTGGTTTTATGTGTTTTTATTCTGGTTTTATGTGGTTTTATTCTGGTTTTGTGTGGTTTTATTCTGGTTTTAAGTGGTTTTATTCTGGTTTTATGTGGTTTTATTCTGGTTTTATGTGGTTTTATTCTGGTTTTATGTGGTTTTATTCTGGTTTTATTCTGGTTTTATGTGGTTTTATTCTGGTTTTAGGTGGTTTTATTCTGGTTTTAAGTGGTTTTATTCTGGTTTTAAGTGATTTTATTCTGGTTTTATGTGTTTTTTTCGGGTTTTATTCTGGTTTTATGTGGTTTTATTCTGGTTTTGTGTGGTTTTATTCTGGTTTTAAGTGGTTTTATTCTGGTTTTAAGTGATTTTATTCTGGTTTTATGTGTTTTTATTCTGGTTTTATTCTGGTTTTATGTGTTTTTATTCTGGTTTTATGTGTTTTTATTCTGGTTTTATTCTGGTTTTAAGTGATTTTATTCTGGTTTTATGTGTTTTTATTCTGGTTTTATTCTGGTTTTATGTGGTTTTATTCTGGTTTTGTGTGGTTTTATTCTGGTTTTAAGTGGTTTTATTCTGGTTTTAAGTGATTTTATTCTGGTTTTATGTGTTTTTATTCTGGTTTTATTCTGGTTTTATGTGTTTTTATTCCGGTTTTATGTGTTTTTATTCTGGTTTTATGTGTTTTTATTCTGGTTTTATTCTGGTTTTAAGTGATTTTATTCTGGTTTTATGTGTTTTTATTCTGGTTTTATTCTGGTTTTATGTGGTTTTATTCTGGTTTTGTGTGGTTTTATTCTGGTTTTAAGTGGTTTTATTCTGGTTTTAAGTGATTTTATTCTGGTTTTATGTGTTTTTATTCTGGTTTTAAGTGGTTTTATTCTGGTTTTAAGTGATTTTATTCTGGTTTTATGTGTTTTTATTCTGGTTTTATTCTGGTTTTATTTGGTTTTATTCTGGTTTTGTGTGGTTTTATTCTGGTTTTAAGTGGTTTTATTCTGGTTTTATGTGGTTTTATTCTGGTTTTATTTATTATCAGGATGGATTTATCCTCCAATCAGGAGCAGAGACAGGCTTTAAACCAGGGGGCTCAAACTGGCGGCCCGCGGGCCAATTGTGGCCCTCGTGATGATATTTTGTGGCCCCCACCTTGATATGAAAGTTTAATGTGAGTTTTATATGAATGGCACTTTACCGTGTTGTGTGTGTGGAAGGTCCCTTTAATTACTGTTTTTCGTCATTTTGAGTCTTTTAAAAAAAAATAACTGTGTGTCTTTTTTTTTTAGTAATTTTGTGTCTTCTGTCGGGTTTTTTTTTGGTAGTTTTGTTTTCTCATTTGTGTCTTTTTTAGTCATTTTGTGTGTCATTTTGTGTTTTTTATTTATTTTTGGTAATTTTGTGTCTTTTTTTGATAATTTTGTGTTTTTTTGTCATTTTGTGTCTTTTTTAGTCATTTTGTCTTCTCATTTGTGTCTTTTTTAGTCATTTTGTGTCATTTTTTGTGTCATTTTGTGTCTTTTATTTATTTTTTGGTAATTTTGTGTCATTTTGTGTCATTTTTTGGTAATTTTGTGTCATTTTTTGTGTCATTTTGTCTTTTTTATTTATTTTTTGGTAATTTTGTGTCTTTTTTGTCATTTTGTGTCTTTTTTTGTCATTTTGTCTTCTCATTTGTGTCTTTTCTAGTCATTTTGTGTAATTTTTTGTGTCATTTTGTGATTTATATTTTTCTTTTGGTAATTTTGTGTCTTTTTTAGTCATTTTGTGTCTTTTTTAGTCATTTTGTCTTCTCATTTGCTGTCTTTTTTTATAGTCATGTTGTGTTTTTCGTCTTTTTTTTGGTCATTTTGTGTCATTTTGTGTGTTTTTGTCCATTTTTTTGGGAGGGGGGGTCAATTTGTGTCTTTTTTAGTCATTTTGTGTCATTTTTTGGTAATTTTGTGTCATTTTTTGTGTCATTTTATGTTTTTTATTTTATTTTTGGTAATTTTGTCTTTTTTGGGTAATTTTGTGTCTTTTTTGTCATTTTGTGTCTTTTTTATAGTCATGTTGTGTTTTTCCTTTTTTTTGGGTCATTTTGTGTTTTTTTGTCCATTTTTTGGGTAATTTTGTGTCTTTTTTTGTCATTTTGTCTTCTCATTTGTGTCTTTTCTAGTCATTTTGTGTAATTTTTTGTGTCATTTTATGTTTTTTATTTTATTTTTGGTAATTTTGTCTTTTTTGGTAATTTTGTGTCTTTTCTAGTCATTTTGTGTAATTTTTTGTGTCATTTTATGCTTTTTATTTTATTTTTGGTAATTTTGTCTTTTTTGGTAATTTTGTGTCTTTTTTAGTCATTTTGTGTCTTTTTTAATCATTTTGTGTCTTTTTTAGTCATTTTGTCTTCTTATTTGTGTCTATTTTATAGCCATGTTGTGTTTTTCCTTTTTTTTTGGTCATTTTGTGTCTTTTTTGGTCATTTTGACCCTTTTTTTTTATTTTTTAGTTATTTTGTGTTTTCTTTTTGTTGTTCTGGTGGATGTCCTACGGCCCGTGAACGCAGCAGCAGGGACTGACCCTGTGAATTCTTACGCCACCTGAACGCAGCAGAAGCGGGGATACATGGTGTTGTCCTACGCCGCCTGAACGCAGCAGAGCGGGTACGCTGTGATTCCCCACGGCCCCTGAACGCACCGCGCTGAGCTCAGCTCCTCGCTGTCTGTCTGAACCGATGAAGTTGTTTCGAAGATGGCGGATTTCCTGCCGTCCCGCTCCGTGTTATCTGTGTGTTTCCCGACCTGTCTGCTGACCAGCAGCGAGGCCGAGCAGCTGAGGAAGTCCAAGGAGATAGACAAGTCCATCAACAGGGACAAAACATACGTCAAGCGGCTGGTGAAGATCCTGCTACTGGGCGCGGGGGAGAGCGGAAAGTCCACTTTCCTCAAGCAGATGCGCATTATCCACGGACAGGACTTCGATCAGAAGGCCAAAGAAGAGTTCAGAGCGACCATTTTTAGTAATGTTATAAAAGGTAAGGCTGCCTGGAGTCTCCTCTATACTCCATATGTTAAATATATGTTGTTGTGGCCCTTTAAAGTGGTGTTTTAGTGGCGGGAGCAGAGGGCACAGAATGGGAAGTTGGTGGCCACGTTTAGCCGCTGAGCCGTTCAGGGACCCTTCAGGTTGGCTCGGAGACCAAGAAACGCCCATGTTTTTGTGTTGGTGTCCAAGGTAGGGCCGAGGGGCTCCCAGGACCATTGTTGCTGTGTCTGTACTGCTTCTAACAGACACATTTCCCTCATTTTATAAGTCACAAACAATGGGGCAGTCCGTGGCCTAGAGGTTAGGAATCGGGCTTGTAACTGGAGAGTCGCTGGTTCGATTCCCCATCTCCCCAGGTCTAGGACTGAAGTGCCCTTGAGCAAGGCACCTAACCCCCCTGCACAGCTCCCCGGGCCCACTGCTCCTTGCATGGTGTGTTCACCTGTGTGTAAAAAAAAAAGGATGGGTTAAATGCAGAGGTTGAATTTCCCCATTGTGGGATTAATAAAGTAATCTTCTTCTTCTTCTTCTACATTGTCCTAGCCAGGGCCAGATTAACACTCTGCTGTTCCCTGGGCAACAATATTAAAGGGCCCCATCATCAGGACCCCAGGATCACCATCATCTGGCAAAATATAGAATAAATGACATTACTATACAGTTAATATACTCAACACATCAATAACTAACTGTCATCAAGAGCATTTTCATGTACAGATGTTCAAACGCTCATAGAACTACAAACGCACCACGATGTCCAAACAAAACACATCAGCATCAGTATAATCTGGCAGAATTCACCCACTACAGAGATGATAATAATAATAATAATAATACATTTTATTTGGAAGGCACCTTTCTTGGCACACAAGGACACCGTACAAAAAGATAGAAAGAGATCCGGAAGGAATCCGTAATTTTGTGTCTTTTTTAGTCATTTTGTCTTCTCATTTGCTGTCTTTTTTTATAGTCATGTTGTGTTTTTCGTCTTTTTTTTGGTCATTTTGTGTTTTTTTTGTCCATTTTTTTTTTGGGGGGGGGGGGGGGGGGGGGGGGGGGGTCAATTTGTATCTTTTTCGGTCATTTTGTCCCTTGTTTTTTAGTCATTTTGTGTCTTTTTTAGTCATTTTGTCTTCTCAACTAACTGTCATCAAGAGCATTTTCATGTACAGATGTTCAAACGCTCATAGAACTACAAACGCACCACAATGTCCAAACAAAACACATCAGCATCAGTATAATCTGGCAGAATTCACCCACTACAGAGATAATAATAATAATAATAATAATAATACATTTTATTTGGAAGGCGCCTTTCTTGGCACTCAAGGACACCGTACAAAAAGATAGAAAGAGATCGGGAAGGAAGTGTCCTCAATTTTCACTAAAAAATGAGTAAGGAACCACTTTCAAAGCATCCAATATGTATTTACCAACTCCTGTTCCCAGCAGCACTAATGTATTGAACTGATAGATGCATCACAGAGGAAGACAAGACACAAACAAAGATCTAGAATCAAGTAATATTTTGGTCCTCAGCTCATTTTAAACAGAAATCACCGTCTCCTGAAAATTCATTTTTGAGCAACGGCTCTAACGGACAGTTTAACGTATAATAGGGTTGTCAAAAAAAAATAAATGTTCAACTCGATACTGATACTCAGGAAAATATTCGATACTCGATGCCATTTTTGATACCACCAGGATAAAAACAAAGACCCCAAAATTTAACAGAAAATTTTTTATGAACAAGAAAAATGCAACATGTAAAAATGAACAGAACCACAGGTTAAATATTTATAATAAAAAACAGTTGTGCAAAAAGAAACTGCAACTATTAAAAAACAAGCTTCAGGTCTGAGGTAGTGAAAAAAATAAATAAATACAATAAACAATAACAATTAGAACAATATTTAGAGGTTGTATGCTGTGCACGGGGGTTATTGATACTTTTGAAAATGAGTATCGTATCTGGATACAACGTTTTAGTATCGATTGTTTTTTGAGTATCGATACAAACCAGATATTTAGCTTGTGCCCACACTGCCCGGGGCCCTTTAGAGGTCAGGGGCCCCTGTTTTTGCCCAGTTGCCCATATGGTTAATCCGGCCCTGGTCCTAGCGTTGGTGTTTTCCTCGATGATTATCACCAAAACAAACAAGCGTTGTTTGTGGCACTAGAATAATATGAAAGACCATTATTGGTCATCTCTAGCTGCACCTGAACATGTTTGAATATGTCCCAATTGTTGGGTTGGCATTTGTTACACACAGTTGCTGAAACTGCTGAATCATGCAGTTTTATTCACATGTAGAATGGATAAAAATGCTCAAAAAGACCCTTCAGAATATAACACCAGAGCAACCATAACAGGTACTATGTATCTATAAAGTGTTAATTAACAAATCGGAACAAACCGCAACGACATGTGGGGTTCCCCAAGGGTCTATTCTGGGTCCTGTTCTATTCAACATGACTGCCGTTATCACCAAAACATACCAGTGTTGTTTATGGAGAAATCATGGCACTAAATTAATGTAAAAAAATTTGCCTGTTTATCATAAACTTGCCCCAGAATCAAGACCGTTACTGGTCATCTCTAACTGAACCACAACACATGGACAAATGGAACAGAACCCTCAATCAGTCTGGTTCGCAATTTACAGTAATTTAAGGTCCATGCATCATCCTACAAGTAATCCTTTTCACGTTATGTCACTGTGTGTAAAAGTAGTCGGCTGTACAGTGCTGAAATGTTGTAAACTGATAATAACAAATCAGAACAAACAGCAACAGCATGTGGAGTTCCCCAAGGGTCCATTCTTGGTCCTGTTCTATTCACCAAAACATACCAGTGTCGTTTATGGCCAAATCATGGCACTAAAATGGTCAAATTGGTCAATGGTCATCTCTAGCTGAACCACAACATGACTGAAGCTTTTCTGAAAGATGACACATGGACAAATTGAACAGCACCCTCAATCAGTCTGGTACATCATCATCCAAGTAATCCTTTTCACGTTATGTCACAGTGTGTAACAGTAGTTGGCTGCACAGTGCTGAAATGTGGCCACTTTGAAAATGAAAATGAAGTCTGGTTTCTCTTAAAAGTTAAACCCCCCCTCTATTTGGATTGAGGTTATGAAAAGTAGGACATGTTGGGTCCATTTCCAGTACAGGTGGGTAGGTTATTCAGTAATTTAAGCTGCCCTCTAAAACTTACAGAATCACTTCACTAAACTTGTGGCCTAACTACAACTTTCCAGTCTACATCAACACTACAGTCTGCTGTTTTTTTTAATTTATTCTGGGGATTTCTGTAGCACACAACATACAGTAGAACAACAAGTTGGTAGAGCAGTGACCATGGCAGCCTACATGGTAAAGTATCCTTGGGCAAGATACCGAACCCCAAATGGCTCCTGATGATGCGTTCATGGGTGCATGAATGGATTCCCAATGGTGGCAGGTGGCACCATGTAGGGAAGCCTCTGCCACCAGTTTGAATGTGTGTGAGAAAGTGTTAATGAGCACTGTCTGTAGTGTTTAAGGTCTTTAAGTGATCACAAAGACTATAAAAGAGCTCCATATTCACAGTCCATATACAGGTGCATCTCAATACATTAGAATATCATGGAAAAGTGTATTTATGTCAGTAATTCAATTCTAAAACTGGAAATAAGACATTATATAGATCCATTACACACAGACTGAAACGTCTCTGTCTTAATTTAATTAATTTCTTCTAATTATAATATGTATGGCTTACATTTAATGAAGAGCTAAAATTCAGTGGCTCAAAAAAAATAATATTACAAAAAAAACAATTTTAAAAAGTCTGTTTAATATGTAAATGTTTCCTCTATATGACTCAATACTTGGTTGACTTGAACTACTGGAAATCGACTTTTGCATCATATTCTGATTTATTGAGATGCACCTGTATAACATTTAACTATAATGATATAATGTGATCTTATGTAGTGCCTACCTGCCAAACATGATAGGCATTAGTGTATTGAGAGGGAGCCCTGTTGCACCACTTAATAGCATGCTAAGCAAGTGCAAATTCCACCCATGAACTTTAGCCATACACCGCAAGGAAGCGGTGCTGCTGAGGTGAGTCCCACCAGCAGAGTGGTATCGATACTCAAACCTTGTATCCGGATACCATACTCATTTTCAAAAGTATCGAGTATCTGAAGCTTGTTATCATAGTTGCAGTTTCTTTTTGCACAACTGTTTTTTATTATAAATATTTAACCTGTGGTTCTGTTCATTTTTACATGTTGCATTTTTCTGTTTAACTTTGGGGTCTTTGTTTTTATCCTTGTGGTACCGAAAATGGTATCGAGTATCGAATATTTTCCTGAGTATCGGTATCGAGGTGAACATTTCAGTATGGTGACAACCCTAGAGTAACATACGACTGGAAACACATCAAACACAACAGGAAATTCTAAATTAAAAAGACAGTTTGCTGAATCAAACCATTAAATTATAGCCATTTGGATTCAAATTCAAAAACATAGAATAGAAACGCCCTATATTGTCATTGTACATAGCACAACTAAATTAGAGCGCAACTCCCAGAGTGCATAAATGGTAAATGTTCCTGCACTTATATATCACTTTTCTAGTCGCTTTGCAACCACTCAAAGCTCTTTACACTCCAGACTGACTCATTCAGCCGTTCACCCACACATTCATCCTGGTGGCAGAGGCTACCCTAAACGCTGCCACCTGCCACCAGCAGGAATTCATTCAAACACCGATGGACCCAACATCGGGAGCAATGTTAGGGTTCAGTTTCTTGCCCAAGGATACTTCAACATGTAGACTGCCATGGTCAGGGATCGAACCACCAACCCTCCGATCACTGGGCAACCCGCTCTACCAACTGAGCCACAGCCACCTTAAACAAATTAAGAACAACAACACAAAACACTTTAGGACAATAAGGTATAGAGGTATAAAAGGTATAAAATATCACAACAAGAATGAATAATTGAATAGCAAAAAAATAGTGGATATAGAATAAATAGCTCTGTATGTAAAGGAGGTGAATGAGGATGAGTGGTAGCATGTAGAGGCAGTTATTAGATAATATGAATATAAATATATTGCACTATAATATTATTGCACTTATACGGTAAGAAGAGGACGCAGCAGACACAGAAAACAGATGAAGGTTTAGTGTGGATCTAATTTTTCTGAGTATTTCTGGAGGTGATTCCAACATTTGACTACTATATGAAGATATAGATGGAAAATAGTGCCTATATCCAGTAATGTATACAAAACAACTAACATTTGTAAACAATAACACAGTTGTGCAATGATGCATAGTGTAGAGCAGCTATTCTCAACCTTGGGGTCGGGACCCCAATTGGGGTCGCGAGATGATTTCTGGGGGTCGCCAAATCATTTTGGAAGTCAGCTCTGTCTCCACTGTGTTAAAGTGTTCATGTGTTTTAGTCTTTTTGGTCACTCAATTTCTTTTTTTTTTTGTCATTTTGTGTCTTTTTTTGATCATTTTGTGGTCAATTTGTGTCTTTTTTGGTAATTTTGTTTCCTTTTTTGGTAATTTTGTGTCTTATATGGGTCATTTTGTGTCTTTTTTGGTCATTTAGTGTCTTTTTTGATCATTTTGTGGTCAATTTGTGTCTTTTCTGGTCATTTTGTTCCCTTTTTTGGTCATTTTGTGTCTTTTATGGGCCATTTTGTGGCTTTTTGGATCAGTTTGTGGTCAATTTGTGTATTTTTTGGTCATTTTGTTCACTTTTTTTGGTCATTTTTGGTCATTTTGTGTCTTTTTTTGATCATTTTGTGGTCAATTTGTGTATTTTTTGGTCATTTTGTTTCCTTTTTTGGTCATTTTGTGTGTTTTATGGGTCATTTTGTGGCTTTTTTTGGGTCATTTTGTGGCTTTTTGGATCATTTTGTGGTCAATTTGTGTATTTTTTGGTCATTTTGTTTACTTTTTTGGTCATTTTGTGTCTTTTTTGGATCATTTTGTGGTCAATTTGTGTATTTTTTGGTCATTTTGTTTACTTTTTTGGTCATTTTGTGTCTTTTTTTGATCATTTTGTGGTCAATTTGTGTCTTTTTTTGGTCATTTTGTTTCTTTTTTGGGTGATCTGAACTGTGCTTGTGAGATTGTGTTCAGTGAGTGGGGGTCACGGACAACATGCATGTTAAATTGGGGGTCGCGACTCAAAAAGGTTGAGAACTACCGGGATGCTGGAACAATGATGGGATGATTGATTGAAGCTGTTCCGTGTACAGTTCCCTGGTAGAGTAGTTGAGTGGTGTTACTGGGTTATTGCACAGGGATTGTGTGTTTAAAGGTCATCATGCAGGAAGTAACTTTTAGTTTCTGTTAGGTGTCAAACTGTTTCCTTTAGCAGCTGCCAGATGGCGTTTGAACAGGCTGCATCCAAGATGTGAAGGCTCTGCACTAATGCTGCACCATTATGGCCAAAATGATGATCACCATTATTTTGATCCATATTGTAATCACGATTATTCATCATGTTGGGGAAAACATCTGTATTTTTGTTGCACTACTTTTAAACAAACAACAGGAACAGTTTTTAGTGTCTGAAGAAGAGTCAGAACGAGTCTCCAAAAGTCTCCAATAACACCAGAAAAAGTCTCTGGATTTGTCTCCAGTCGCTTTATTGAAAAATAGTCTCTAAGGGGGTCTGAAAAGTCTCTAAATATAGCAACAAAGTCTCTAAATATAGCAACAAAGTCTCTAAGTTGGCAACACTGCTTCACCCGCTTTTACAAAACTCTCACCAAATCATGTGAAGCCCCCTGAGCTATTGGATGAAGCAAAATGAAAATCTAGTAGGTATACACATGGGGGAGGGATACAAAAAATAGCTTTATTCGCTGATGATGTATTTATATATTTATTTATTCATTTACTTATGACAACCCTTACGGACTATGGTTTTCTGTCAGGCTACAAAATAAATGTACAAAAAAACCTCAGGTTATTACTTTCAACTATCGACCAGGTCAAGCGATTATAGAGACAAGTACAAGTTCTATTGGGAATCAAAATCAATAAAGTACTTGGGAGTTAATCTGCCCCAAGATTTAGGACAATTAAAACCCATCAACTATGAACAATGCTCAATAGAATTAAATCTGATATTTGCAGATGGAATCTGATTCCTTATTTAAGTATTATGCTGGTGATAAAAATGAATGTACTGCCGAGGCTACTGTACATACACTGTAAAAAAACAAAAACAATAGCTACTCAATAACATTGAGGCAACAGATTGCACACAATATTATTAATTAAATCTAACTACGTTACAAGTTGAGTTAATAACTTAACAGGAAGTGCCTGTCAATTAGAAACGGACTAATTCTATTTTGTTGGATTCATTCAAAATTCTCCTGATTTAGAATTACAGACACATAAAGATTATATTTAATGTGATCAGAATAAGCAGACTCTATCTCAAACATTTTTATATTAAAGTTACTTAAACAACTGCCTCAAAATAAAGGACGCATTTATATTTAATACATTTTATCAAATATATTAAGTAAAATTAAATGTGTTTACAGTGTATTCCAAAGTGCACCAGTGGAGGTAACAGATAACGAATTTAGGGAATGGGATAAAATAATCTCTAGATCCATGTGGCAGGTACAGAACATAGCAGCTACCTAAAAACAAATTCAACTTCCATGCCTGAAGAGCTATTACCAAGCTGCACAAATAAAAATATTGCTAAATGTATACAATCCCTCTGACTCAGCGAGATGGAAAGAAATTGAGGCCAGCATGACAGATGGGGTCCTATACAGGCTGTAATAGGGGACAATAACCCAAATCATGTGAAAGCATGTCTTGTCTGTTTTGTAGTGGTGTCAACAATAATCGATTCGGCAATGCTTCGCAATGCGGGGCATGCCATAATCGATTATGTTTATTTCCTGTCCTCCAGTCCACAAAATGAGCAAAAAAAGGAAACAAAATTACCAAAAAAGACACAAATTGCCCACAAAATGAGCAAAAAAGACACAAAATGAGCAAAAAAGACACAAAAATGACCAAAAACGACACAAAATGACAAAAAAAGACACAAAATGACAAAAATAGACACAAAATGACAAAAAAAGGAAACAAAATGACCAAAAAAGACACAAAATGACCCAAAAAAAGACACAAAATGACCAAAAAAAGACACAAAGTGACCAAAAAAAGACACAAAATAACAAAAAAAGACACAAAATGACCAAAAAAGACACAAAATGACAAAAAAAGACACAAAATGACCAAAAAAGACACAAAATGAGCAAAAAAGACACAAAATGAGCAAAAAAGACACAAAAATGACCAAAAAAGACAAAATGACCAAAAAAGACACAAAATGACAAAAAAAAGACACAAAATGACAAAAAAAGACACAAAATGACAAAAAAAAAGGAAACAAAATGACCAAAAAAGACACAAAATGACAAAAAAAGACACAAAATGACAAAAAAAGGAAACAAAATTACCAAAAAAGACACAAAATGACCAAAAAAGACACAAAAAAGACACAAAATGACCAAAAAAAGACACAAAATGACCAAAAAAGACACAAAATGACCAAAAAAAAAGACACAAAATGACCAAAAAAGACACTAAATGACCAAAAAAGACATTAAGTGACCAAAAAGACTAAAACACATGAACACTTTAACACAGTGGAGACAGAGCTGACTTCCAAAATGATTTGGCGACCCCCAGAAATCATCTCACGACCCCAATTGGGGTCCCGACCCCAAGGTTGAGAACAGCTGCAATAGACAATAGATAGGGAAGAGTCTTCGTCTGGTTAGTGAGACCATTAATAGTGAAAAGTTGTATATATTCTAACAACAAACGGTGTACGTGGCGATGAAGAGCAGTAGGGTTGAAGACTCCATGTTCTACCAGACAGATAGGCCCAGGCCTTTCCTAATGTTGAGGGGTTTCAGTTTGGACACATAGCAGTTCATCATTTCAAATTAAAGCTGGATTAGTGCAGGGGTGGTCAACCTGTGGCTCCAGAGCCTCATGTGGCTCTTCAGGCCAAAAACTATTTGTATTCCTCAATTGTAAAATTGTATAGCCTTTTTTTTTTACAGCATATTAAAAAAGTTTTGACATTTAAGTCAACTAAAATGTGTTTCATAGCTAACGAAAGTCTCCGGCCCGGCGCTTTAACCTTTAAGTTTTTCCAACTTTGAGTTTAGTTTTGAGTTCCCCGAGATAGACTAGTTTTCAAAAACATATTAATAAATGCTCATTATGACTATTAATAATGTTGGTAGGCTAATTTAGACTTATTACGCTGATTCATTTTCCTTTTAGGCTCAATATAAGGTTTGCGGCTCCATTCCATTCCGTGATTTTCTCCTTTTTCTTTGGCCAACAGTGGCTCTTTAGTTAGTAAAGGTAGTCTGTCGTGTAAAGCTTTTTGGGATAAAATCGCTATATAAGTGCACTAGTGTTGCCAAGATACTAAAATGTTCAACTGGATACCGATACTCAGGAAAATATCCGATACTCCATACCACCAGGATAAAACAAAGACCCCAAAATTTAACAAAAATATTTTTATGAACAAGAAAAATGCAACATGTAAACATTAACAGAACCACAGGTTAAATATTTATAATAAAAAACAGTTGGGCAAAAAGAAACTGCAACTATGGTAACAAGCTTCAGGTCTGAGGTAGTGCAAAACATAAATAAATACAATAAACAACAACAATTAGAACAATATTTCCGGCTGTGTGTGTTGCTGTTTGGTTGCAGGTCGACTTTTCTCTGCTTCATTCTGGGAAAATAACACTTTTCAGCCAGCAACATTAATATAAACTTATGAACTCTATGCTTCTGTATACTGACACTGTGTATAGTACATAGACTGTATAAATAAGGTATAGTACAGGGGGGATCGATACTTTTGAGAATGAGTATCGTATCCGGATACGTTTTAGTATCGATACTTTTTTTGAGTATCGATACTTTTGACAACCCACACAGTTCAGATCACCCAAAAAAAGAAACAAAATGACCAAAAAAAAACACAAATTGACCACAAAATGAGCAAAAAAGACACAAAATTACCAGAAAAGACACAAAATAACAAAAAAAAAGACACAAAATGACCAAAAAAGACACAAAATTACCAAAAAAAAGACACAAAATAACAAAAAAAGACACAAAATGACCTAAAAAGACACAAAATGACCCAAAAAAAGAAACAAAATGACCAAAAAAAGACACAAAATGACCAAAAAAGACACAAAATGACCAAAAAAGACACAAAATGACCCAAAAAATGAAACAAAATGACCAAAAAAGACACAATATGACCAAAAAAGACACAAATTGACCACAAAATGACCAAAAAAGACACAAAATTACCAAAAAAAAAAGACATAAAATTACCAAAAAAGACACAAATTGACCACAAAATTACCAAAAAAGACACAAAATTACCCAAAAAAAAAGAGTGCACTCAATTGACCATATTACCATTTGTGTGATATGAGCATTTCTGCATCTTTTTAAGGTTTTCCCATGTTTCTATTGTGACTCACTGTGATTGGGTGTGGTGCTGAATACTCCTGCTACTTCTGCTTTCCTTTACAATGTCAGTTTCTCTACACCACCAGGGACAATGACTGTGCAAGAAAATCCAGTGCTGAAGATGCAAAATTAGCTGTACAGTTCTTTAGTTGATTATAAATGTTTCATTAACCTATGCTTCATTGCCCTCAGGACAACTACATGCATCTGAGCATGAAATCTGTTAGGTTGCTGCACTGTAAACACATTTAAAACTGCAGTTTCATCATATCTGGTGAAGTGCACGGCAAAGTTATTATAGTTAACGAAAACTAACAAAATAACGAACGAACAAATAGAATTGAAAAAACATTTTAGTTAACTGAAATAAAAATAAAAACTAGAGTTTTTAAAATTAGCTGAAACTGTGTTGTGTGGTTACAAAAACTAACTAAAATTATAGTGAAAATGTCCTTTGTTTTCGTCTTTGTCAACTTTTTTCAGACATAATCCAAAGTTTCTGTTCTCCACTGCTGAGTGTGTGTGTGTTCCTGTTTGTGGGCTTCAGGAGCAGCGAGGGTTAAATTACCGTAATGACTCCATGTTGGCTGGAAAGAGAAACTTCTCAGCTTTCACCAAACATTGGAATCTTCCCCATACCACAAACCATTTAGTTATTATGCTAATATGAAGTGGTCTTGCAGTAAACTTTGCATGTTGTTCTTTCACTGTGTGCAAAAGTCTTCAATTCACCCATCACATCACAAATCACATTTTTTTGCGGCGCCACAGAATACATATAGGGGAAACTCTGCATAATCCTTTCTGGTTGATATGAAATTAATTTATTTAGCTCCGACTAAACAGCTGCTGGTTAGTGAACCTGCAGGAACACATGGTGAATAATCTGTTTACTGAGACTGGGACACAACAACCAATAAACACCTGAACTGTACGAGTTAATAACCTTATTGGGGCTGAGATGATAAACCAAAGGAAATAAAGGAAACATTTATTATGACCTCTTTGAATCTCACACCAACACACAGCCCAATACAAAACAACTAAAACTAATAAAGACTAAACTAAAACTAGCAAACTCACTCTTAAAACTAACTGAATTTGAAAACGAAAATTCATTAAAACTAATGAAAAATCCAAAACAATTATAGCCTTAGTGCACGGTTCTATATGTGGCCCCCTGCAGCATTTAGCCCTTTATCGGGCGAAGAACTATATTTGGTAACTTCAGTGGATATCTAAATGGGTTCCCCTTATCTCTCTGTTTGGTCGTAGAACCACATGGATTGTAGGCATGGACCATGACATCTGACCAATCGGTATGATAATAATTTAATAATTTAATAATATTAACTTTATTCACCTTGACCTCCAATGTAAAAATGAAAAATTTAGAAAAAAATCTGCAAGAAACAGCCGTACAAACAGTTATTCTTCAGTGACTTTGCAAATTTACTAGATCAAAGTGGCAAATCTACAAGTAACAATTGCACAGATTTAATCAAATCAATTTTATTTATATAGCCCAAAATCACAAATCACAGATTTGCCTCAAAGGGCTTCACAGACTGTACATGGTTTAACATTTAAGAGATTTAAAGTGGCAAATCTGCGCAAAAAAGTTGCAGATTTACAAGAAAAAAGTGGGGGCAAAAAAAATATTTTTTCTCGCAGATTCACCACTTTAAATCTCATAAATCTGCAACTTTTTTTCTCGTAGATTTGCCACTTTAATCTCGTAAACTTTTTTTCTCAAAATATTAGGCTACCCCCCTCCCCCGGGTCCGTATGTTGTTGTTTTTTACACATTCTGGCAGTATGTAATATCCTTATTAAGGGTTAAGTGTCCCATCCCTGACCTAATGGGTAAAATTGGCCAGAATACAAATCTGACGTGCTTCCCTCCTCCTCCTGCAGGTATTCGAGTGTTGGTGGACGCTCGAGAGAAGCTACACATTCCTTGGGGCAACCTGTCCAACCAGCGGCATGGAGACACCATGATGGCCTTTGACACCCGGACCATGATGGCCCATGGTCACGGCATGGTGGAGACTAAAGTATTTCAGCACTATCTGCCGTCCATCCGGGCCCTGTGGGCCGACCAGGGCATCCAGAACGCCTACGACCGCCGCCGCGAGTTCCAGCTGGTGAGTCAAAGTGTTGCCAAATACCTTCTCTGCAAGGAGCTTGCTTGCTGTATTTCTTGGGATCAAATGCCCTGATTGCCTTTTTGTTATATTGCATTGCACTTAAGTTGCCGAGGTGGGTCAAATAGTTGTAGAACTTGGTTCAGGTTGGCTCCATGTGGCTGTGACCAAACATTTCTACCAAATGAAATGGTTAGTTGTTTACGTTTTAATTTTTATTTAACATTGGTGTAGACCCAAATCAATTTATATTCTTCGATTGTAAAAATGTGCAGCCTATATATGGCATTAAAACATTGTTTTTTTAAAACTTTTTGGTCAACTTAAATGTACATCAAACGACACCTTAACCTCTACATTTTGCCTACTTCAAGTCTAGTTTTATGTTTCCCCAGCGAGGCTAGCTTTTGATTCCAGAGATATTTGTCAAGTGTCCAGCCTCTCATTTGCACTTTGGTTCTCACTGCTTTCTGACAAAATCATATTGATTAATGCTCATTATGACCTATTAGTAAAGCTGGCAGGCTAATTTAGACTCAGTCAGCTGTTTTATCATCATTGTAAGGCTGAAATAAGGTTTGCGGCTCCATTCCGACATTTTTTCCCTTTTTTTCTGCCAACAGTGGCTCTTTTGCCCATAAAGGTTGCCAACCCCTGCACTAGGGGGAATAGTGTCCACCGGGAAAGTCTCAGGCCACGCCCCCTTCTAATGTCTCAGGCCACGCCCCCTTCTAATGTCTCAGGCCACGCCCCCTCTAAAGTCTCAGGCCACGCCCCCTCTAATGTCGCTCACTCAGCGTGTCCCCGTTACAAAAAGGCTCCAGAGGGATTTAGAGACTCCGGAGGTGATGTTTGGTTTTAGATCATGGCGTAATCGCTTGTCGACAGTTTCGACCGTGATCACATACGCAACGGATTAAACACGGAGACACAACTGTGGCTGCTGTCACTAACTGTGGACAACGTCAGCAGCTGGTCATAAACAAACCAGCATGGCTAATTATGCACAGTGTCTCCACTGATCATAAACAAACCAGCATGGCTAATTATGCACAGTGTCTCCACTGATCATAAACATAGTGATCGTGAATTAACAGCATCACTAACTGTGCACAGAGTGTCTGGTGCTTGATGTAAACAAACAGAGATCGCTAAGTGAACACCTCCTGCAGCAGCAGCACATACACACTGTACTGCTACAGAGCTAACTGTTAGCCTGTTAGCACATACACACTGTACTGCTACAGAGCTAACTGTTAGCCTGTTAGCACATACACACTGTACTGCTACAGAGCTAACTGTTAGCCTGTCAGCACATACACACTGTACTGCTACAGAGCTAACTGTTAGCCTGTTAGCACATACACACTGTACTGCTACAGAGCTAACTGTTAGCCTGTTAGCACATACACACTGTACTGCTACAGAGCTAACTGTTAGCCTGTTAGCACATACACACTGCACTGCTACAGAGCTAACTGTTAGCCTGTTAGCACATACACACTGTACTGCTACAGAGCTAACTGTTAGCCTGTTAGAGACAGGAGGACTGTGCCGCTTCGACTCGTTCTTACTCTTCTTAACGAGCCTCCGGCCCCCGCGGCTCGTTAAGAAGAGTAAGAACGAGTCTCCAAAAAAAAGGATTTGTCTCCAGTCGCTTTCTGGAAAAATAGTCACTAAGTGGGTCTGAAAAGTCACTAAAAATAGCAACAAAGTTGCTAATTTGTCAACACTGCTTCACCAGCTTTTACAAATGCGCGTGTTGTTGTGGCGTCCAGTACTACGTCACATCCTGCTTAGTGTTCTATCCAATCAGCAACCAGGCTGTTTTCAGGGGAGAAAAAAGACCCTGCTCTTCTACAGGGACTAGAAAAGTCCAGACAAAAGTCCTCTTCTATTCAAATTAGATTCCAGGTTTTGGTTCTGTTATTTTGTCACTCTGATCCATCAATAAAGTTTAAACCCTTCAATCCCTGCTTGATCTCCATGATGCTTGCTTTGACCTCTGTTTGCATGTCCAGTGGTTGTTTGTGAGCAGGTTGAGGGGGCTGAGTATACAGACGAGCATTGACAGCAACAGATAAAGGCTCATAGAGCAGAGCTGCAGCTGCTCAACACACACACAGACACACACAAGCTAATGAATCTGCTTCTTTCTGGGCTGCCTCCCCACACCCTTCCTTCCTCCATCCCTCCTTCACCCACTGCTGTCCACAAGTTCATGTTGTGGTCCCACTGTGTCTTGCTCACAGGATAATGGTCTTTAATCGTCCTGCAGGGAAGTTAGCTTCCCACTGGAGCACTGACATTCAAAGAGCAGTCAGCTCACTGCATTGATCGTTTTCCTGTTCATATCATTCTGTGATGCCTGTACGTTCACCTCCCATTATCCTGTTTCTTACAGCTTCCTTTCCCTTTCATTAAAACAAGTTGTTTTATTGTCTGTAGAAGGAATGCCTTTAATGCCACCAACATGCTTTTGTCAACAGCAAGCAGAAACATAGTTCAAATCAAATCAATCTGTCATAGTTATGATGATGATATAATAGCATATTTATGCAAGTACAACCTTTCTAAGAGCAATTAACTATTATTTGCCTCAAACGGCCCGCGGTGAAACTCTGATTTTATTTTACTTTTTCAAAGGACTGGCCCAACCGGCTGATTGTATTAACTGGCTCAGCTTCTGTTAGGCCCTGTGTCATTTCAGCTGGGTACAGTGACTGAAACAAGAATAGACAGTTCATTAAATTAAATTAAATTACATTTATATAGCCCAGAATAACAAATCACAGAGTTGCCTCCAAGAGCCTTACAGACTGTACAGGGCCCACCCTCTGTCCTCTGACCCTCTCAGCAGACAAGGAAAAAAAACCTTAAACAGGGGAAAACTTGCAATGAAAGACGATGTATAGAACAGATCAACATGGTAGAATACAGTAGATAAAGTGTGGGATGGGGGAGAAAGGAAGGCCAGAGAGAGGAACAATGACAGCAGTAATGGCACCAACCCAACAATGGTTCATAGCGGCTGCAGCAGAAGTCAGAGCCTAGACCTCTCCTATGGAGGTGTTGATGGAGGAGGTCTGGGAGGCGAGCAGGAGTCTGCTCCACCATTGGCCAGTAGCAAAGCAGCTGGTGTAGAGTGGACCAGGAGAGGAGCATTCCCACCTGGGGCCGGACCACATCCACAGCAGGACGAAGTCAAAGGAGAAAGCACAGAAACAGTGTGACTAAGATACGAGCCAGTAGGAACCTGAATTATTGGGACATCACTGTGTAAAGATGAAAGAGAGAGAGGAAGGAGTGTTTCTTCAGCCAGCCCTACAGTCTACACTACAGGCTTTATCAAAGACCATAGACTCTATATGAATAATGTTTGTAGTGACGTCTGGTTGGTTTGTGTCCCGTTGGAAGCATCAGTTCATCGTTCCTCTCTTAGTCTCCATCTTGTTTCTGATACGGGGAGCAGACCATAGACACAAAATGACCAAAAAATGGTACAAAATGACCAAAAAAATGACAAAAAGACACAAAATCACCCAAAAATGACAAAAAGGCCAAAAAATGACCAAAGAAAGATACAAAATGACCAAAAGAAGACACAAAATCACCAAAAATGACACAAAATCGCCAAAAAAAGACACAAAATCACCCAAAAATGTGTAGTGCATCTATAAGTGTGGATCAGAGGAGGAGGAGGAGGAGGAGGAGGAGGAGGAGGAGGAGGAGGAGGAGGATCTGATCTCTGACTCCAGCCTCTCTACACCTCAACCTGACTGACTCATGTTAGCATTAGCTGTTAGCATTAGCTGTTAGCATTAGCTGGTGCTAGTTTAAATGTTGTTATGACCTCAGTAAACTGAGCAGCGACTCCTTGGAGTGTCTGTTAGTCCAACAAACGCTGAACAAGACATTTAATGAACAAAACCTTCAGATAATACGTCATTAAGTCAAAATACAGTCAAAGGATCAAAGTTATGAGACCAAACCACTAAACCTCCTTTTTTATATCTATATAACGTTATATATAACTTTATTGACTCGTTGCCGTGGATACGCATTGTTCTGCTTCTCTCCTGGTGACGGCTCGCCTTGTTAGTGACCTGTCAATCAAAGGTAGCCCCGCCCCAAATCATACGATTCTTTATCTTCTATTTTCTTCTAAATGGGGCCATTATTAGAACTATTGACATCAGATTGTCTTGAAGAAGATTGTTTACTAGTGATTGAGACCATAGTGTTGTCCTGAAAAACATTTCTGAGGGAATAAATCAAGTGACAAGTTTTTGGTAATTTTGTGTCCTTTTTAAATAATTTTGTGTCTTTTTTAAATAATTTTGTGTCTTTGTAAATAATTTTGTCTTTCTAAAAAAAAAAAGTGTATTTTTTGGTAATTCTGTGTCTTTTTTTTGTGGTCATTTTGTGTCTTTTTTTTTTTTAGTAATTTTGTGTCTTTAAATAATTTTGTCTTTTTTAAAAATAATTTTGTCTTTTTTTTAAAAATAATTTTGTGTCTTTTTTGGAAATTCTGTCTTTTTTTAGTAATTTTTGTCTTTTTAAAATAATTTTGTGTCTTTTTTTTAGTAATTTTGTGTCTTTATTTGGTCATTTTGTGTCTTTTTTTAAAATAATTTTGTCTTTTTGTAAAAAACATTTCTGAGGAAATAAATCAAGTGACAAGTTTTCTCATTTTGCATTGAAATGAATGGACCTAAATGCTTCTGCAGCCACCGTCAGCGCCCCCTGCTGGAATCTTTGGTAGAATGCAGCTTAAGGCACTTCCTGGTTTGCCTCCCGCTCAGACCAGGAGGTTGCCGCCTGTCAAAGACAAACGTTTTAAGTTTCCTCTTAAATAAAGAGAGGGTCATAGTGCAGGCGAGATGTTACAGAGCCGTAAATGTCCCGGCATGAAAGAGGCTATGCATGCAACTCACTCCGAGTCAATACGGAAGTGAGTTAGTGAGTTATGTCCAGGTAAAATATGGCATTAAAGGACAAAATTCTGAGGTAGCAGGTACTAAAGCGTTGTATCCGGATACGATACTCATTTTCAAAGTATCAAAACCTCCCTCTTTTCTTTTATCAAGCTTGCCTAATATTGTGCACAGCAACAACCTCAAAATATTGTTCTAATTGTTGTTGTTTATTGTATTTATTTATTTGTTGCACTACCTCAGACCTGAAGCTTGTTATCATCGTTGCAGTTTATTTTTGCACAACTGTTTTTATCATAAATATTTAACCTGTGGTTGTGTTCATTTTTACATGTTGCATTTTTCTTGTTGTTAAAAATATCTCTGTTCAATTTTCGGGTCTTTGTTTTTATCCTGGTGGTGTCAAAAATGGTATTGAATATTTTCCTGAGTATCAGTATAGAGTTGAACATTTAATATCGTGACAACACTAGCAGCAGTCACTAAAAGTCTCTCTCTCTCTCTCAATTGGCTTTAATTCTATTCAATCGGCTTTATTGGCATGACGTAACAATGTATATATTGCCAAAGCAAGCATCAGAAAAAAAGATAACCATAAGGAAAGCAATATTTACAATAAATCATTATATTTAAAAGGAAAGAAAAACTAATAACAATAAAAGAAAGCAATATTTACAATCAACATATAATTTATACAATCTAACTGTCCCAGCAAAAAAAGAAGAAAGAATAAAATAAAAACAAAACCAACAGCTGTGTGTCACAATATGTTTCTCTAATTAGTTTATATTTTTTACATTCTCTCTCTCTCCCTCTCTCTCTCTCTCTCTCTCCCTCCCCTCAGGGCGAGTCAGTCAAGTATTTCCTGGACCATTTGGAGAAGCTTGGCCAGTCGGTAAGTGTATAGCTTCAGTAATTACAGATGTCCAGATTGGAGTGAGAGCACGTAGCCATGTAATGAAAAGAGAAGCAAGTGATTCAGAGAGACTAGCATCATGTTTGACTTGGTGCTTTTACTGCCTCTACTGTTTCAACACCATATTCATTTGTTCATTTCAGTAACACTTCAACCTGTTCTGCTCCACCTTTCACTAATGATGTTCTTCCTCCGCAGCATTTTCTATATTTACAACCTCATTGTGAGACAATCTGCCTAATGTTTACACTAAATGGTCATGTGATGTGTTCCAGGTTGGTACGGGGGCTTGAAATCCTTGAAAATGCTTCAATTTTAATGTTGTGTCGTCAAGGTTTGAAAAGGATTTTGGATAAAGTGCTTGAAAATGCTTGAAATTCTTCCTGTATTTCTCTTCAATCTGACTACAGATAATCACATGTTTAATGAAAAAAATACTAAATTGAATATTGAGATTAGTAAACTGTACTTTTGGTTGGTAAAAGTGTACAAAAAAAACATCGCTGTCAGTGTGGTTGAGGGAAAAAAGCCCTTTTAGCATGTAAGAGCTCATCTAAAACATGAAACTTACAACCGGAAAAGCTTGAAAATGGACCTGGAAAGTCCTTGAAAAGTGCTTGAATTTGACCACTGAAAAAGTGTTTGAACATTAATGTGGGCGGAGATTATATCTGATAATTGATAATTGATTAATCTAATAAATTGTGTCCACTTGAGATTGTTTTTGTTTAAAAAACTGTCTTAAAATGAAGTAACGGTAAGTATTAGTGTGGATGTAGCAGTGTTAAAATTGTCATCTATATGTTAATATACAGCTTAGGGCTGGGCGATATATATATATATATATATATAAATTATATCGATATATTTTTAAGTGTAATATGGAATTAGACCGTATCACAAATATCGATATAGTTAAAAATGTTTTCTTTCTCCATATATAAGTGCTGCCCTACTAGGGTTTGTCATATTTAGTTCTTTTGTAATGTTCGTTATTCTTTTCTCATATAAATATATTTATTTCAGAAAAAAGATTGGCTTATTTTATGTCATAGGCTATTTTTATTTAAGATATTTTTTATTTAAATGTGCACTTTATGGGGCTTTGATTTTAACAAACAAACAAACAGTATTTGGTTTTAAGTGTTCACTTAAATAAACGGTTTCATTAAAACTACTTGTGACATGTCAGATTTGACTGTGACTGAACATTTGCTCTCACTTGGAGATAAAAATATCAAGATATATATCGATATTCAGCCTGAATATATATCAGGATATAACTTTAGGTCCATATCGCCCAGCCCTACTACAGCTGAAAGTGCTTTCTGTCACAGCCTTTCATGACATTTGACATAAAATAAAATAAAAAATACAAAATGTCCAGGATGATAGAAGTCAATGGATGGAGATGTAATAACTAGAATGATGAGCTTTCAACTTTCCTTTTTTTAAACCAACTGTGGTGGTTACTACGGGTTTATTACAGTGGAATATAAAGGGACTAGTATCTGTGTAACCACAAAAGAATGATGAATATAAAATACTTTATCCACCTACAGTGTATTTAAGTGGACTTATACATATAAATACTTCATTTAAAAAAAAAAAAAACATATTTCTGAGTATTTCTACATTTACACATTTCGTCAATATTGAGCAGAGTATATTCTTAAAACAACCATTTTTGTTAAGTTTTGACAAATTATGTAAAAAAAAAAAAAAAATGTATATACCATAATGTTAAACCGCAATGATAACATGGATTGTATTTTTTTTTTTTCTCATTTTAGACCATTTTCCTGTATATAATCAGATTTTTATGAAAAAAAATGACTGGTTATACTAACTGACACTTGTCTAGTGCAGCTGTTCTCAACCTTGGGGTCGGGACCCCAATTGGGGTCGTGAGATGATTTCTGGGGGTCGCCAAATCATTTTGGAAGTCAGCTCTGTCTCCACTGTGTTAAAGTGTTCATGTGTTCATGTGTTTTAGTCTCTTTGGTCATTTTGTGTCTTTTTTTGGTCATTTTGTGTCTTTTTTATTATTTTGTGGTCAATTTGTGCCTTTTTTGGTCATTTTGTGTGTCTTTTTTGGTCATTTTGTGTCTTTTTGGTCATTTTATGTCTTTTTTTGGTCATTTTTTATCTCTTTTGGGTCATTTTGTGTCTTTTTTTATTCTTTTGTGGTCATTTTGTCTCTTTTTTATTATTTTGTGGTCAATTTGTGCCTTTTTTGGTCGTTTTGTGTGTCTTTTTTGGTCATTTTGTGTCTGTTTTTGGTCATGTTGTGTTTTTTTTAATTTTGTGGTCAATTTGTGCCTTTTTTGGTCATTTTGTGTGTCTTTTTTGGTCATTTTGTGTCTTTTTGGTCATTTTATGTCTTTTTTTTTGGTCATTTTTTATCTCTTTTGGGTCATTTTGTGTCTTTTTTTCTTTCTTTTGTGGTCAATTTGTGCCTTTATTGGTCATTTTGTCTCTTTTTTTGGTTATTTTGTCTCTTTTTTTTGGTCATTTTGTTTTATTTTTTGGGTGATCTGTGAGATTGTGTTCAGTGAGCGGGGGTCGTGGACAACATGCATGTTAAATTGGGGGGTCGCGACTCAAAAAGGTTGAGAACTACTGGTTTAGATCACATCATTGACCCATAAGCTTTGTAAGTATAGACAGTATTAATGCATACTCATGTGATAACCATGTTAAAACAGGATACTTAGGATTTTGAGAAGTGGGGGAGACCTGACCTGTTTTCCATGACATTAAAGTGTTGCTTAGATTGCAGGCTGTAATGTTTTTACAGGGTTTATCTGTAGCGTGCATGGCCATTTAGTCCATATTCTTTCAGTACAACAAGTATGTACAAGCCTGAGTGTCTAACTCAGTCTGCAGAACATCCAGACAGTATTCAGACCCCTTTATCACATTTAGTTATACTGCAGCCTAATGCTAGAGTCATTTAATACTCTCTCTCTCTCTCTCTCTCTCTCTCTCTCTCTCTCTCTCTGTCTCTCTCTCTCTGTTTATTCTCTCTGGTATGTGTGGAATGTAGATGCAGTGTTAAACAGGGATGTCATAAGAAGTGTTCACTGTTTTAATCTGCAACACAAAGATCTTTCTGTGACTTATTATTTCCTGTGTATGTGAGGTTGGATGTTATTTCATAGGTAATACCCTTGATGGGTTTCTATTGAAGATATGTACCAAGAAAATTATATTATTTATTTATTTTACAGCTTATGAAAATTAAAGACCTTACACCAGGGCTGCACGATTATGGCCAAAATGATAATCACGATTATTTTGATCAATATTGTAATCACGATTATTCATCATGGTAGGAAAAACATCTATATTTTTATTGCACTACTTTTAAACAAACAACAGGAACAGTTTTTAGTGTCTCCTGCAGCAGCAGCACATACACACTGTACTGCTACAGAGCTAACTGTTAGCCTGTTAGAATATACACACTGTACTGCTACAGAGCTAACTGTTAGCCTGTTAGCATACATACTGTACTGCTACAGAGCTAACTGTTAGCCTGTTAGCATACATACTGTACTGCTGCAGAGCTAACTGTTAGCCTGTTAGCACATACACACTGTACTGCTACAGAGCTAACTGTTAGCCTGTTAGCACATACACACTGTACTGCTACAGAGCTAACTGTTAGCCTGTTAGCACATACACACTGTACTGCTACAGAGCTAACTGTTAGCCTGTTAGCACATACACACTGTACTGCTACAGAGCTAACTGTTAGCAATTTGCAGACTGGACGCTAAGGGGTTAACATCCCCTCTGGCTCTGCAGCTGGGAGAGACTGCTGCAGGAGGACTGTGCCGCTTCGACTCGTTCTTACTCTTCTTAGCGAGCCGCAGGGGCCAGAGGCTCTTCTTAACGAGCCTCCGGCCCCTGCGGCTCGTTAAGAAGAGTAAGAACGAGTCTCCAAAAGTCTCCAATAACATCAGAAAAAGTGTCTGGATTGTCGCTTTTTTGAAAAATAGTCTCTAAGGGGGTCTGAAAGTTGCTAAATATAGCAACAAAGTGGCTAAGTTGCAACACTGCTTTGCCGGCTTTTACAAATGTTGCGTGTTGTTGTGGCGTCCAGTACTACGTCACATCCTGCTTAGCGTTCTATCCAATCAGCAACCAGGCTGTTTTCAGGGGAGAAACACGGCCCCGCCCCCTGGTGGTTGGAGGACTACTGGTGTAGAAAGTGTTGATTAGATCTGCAGGAGAGACGCATTTTAAAATGGAAATATCACCGACAATCAGGTTAATTTAATCGTGGCGGCTAAAATCGTGATCAGGATTAAAATGTGATTAATTGTGCAGCCCTACCTTCCAGTGTACCAACAATCTGAAAGCATGGCGTTTTTTTCAAGATCTGTTAAAACTAGTAACCCTGTGCTAACTTCTTGCAGGACTACCTCCCCAGCCAACAGGACATCCTCCTGGCCAGAAAGCCCACTAAGGGCATCCACGAGTACAACTTTGAGATCAAGAACGTTCCCTTCAAGATGGTGGACGTTGGCGGTCAGCGGTCTGAACGGCGGCGCTGGTTCGAATGCTTTGACTCGGTCACGTCCATCCTCTTCCTAGTCTCCTCCTCCGAATACGACCAGGTGAGTCGGCTGGAAGCCTCACAGTGTGGAGAGGCCACCTGAAGATGATAGAACATCAGGTCTAGAGAACAGTCACCATCACTTCAACTCCTTCAAAAACTAAACTGACAGAAAATACAAACTGGTAATTGAACTGTGAAAAATGTAGTAGAACGGGTATTTGTGCTGATCACAACCTGTGTTTAACTGTAGAAAATGTGAAATAGCTTATTATGTGAAGCTGTTATTTGTAATTTTATTGTTTTGGATCAGTCCAAAGTAGTTGTTGTTGTTTTCCACCATGAGATTAGTGATACTGTGTTCAGTGTTTCCCCTAGATCAGGGATGGGCAGCTTAAATGCTGCAGGGGGCCTCAGTTTCTCATGTCCACTACCACAGGGCCACATATAGGAGCATCACTAACCAGATATGATCAAACTGACATTTAAATATGTTTACAGTGCAGTAACTTAACATATTTCATGCTCTAATGCATGTTTAACAGTAGAAATAGGAATACAAAAGGTTTGAAGCAAATAAAAAACTGTGATTTCTTTTTTTTTTCAGTGTAAGAACAGCAGACCAACATTAATTGCAAGAAGTAATTTTGTGCATTTCTACACTGCACTTTTAAGATTTCATGCTCAAATGCATGTAGTTGTACTGAGGGCCACTCCAAGTGAGGGTGAGGGCCGTATGTGGCCCCCGGGCCTCCAGTTGCCCTTCCCTGCCCTAGAACCTTTTCCAGCAGTGGTGCTGCTGTGTCCGTGGCCATGAGCAGTGTTGCCAACTCCTCAGTAAGGAAAGTAGCTATTGGCTCCAAAAAGTAGCTAGAAGTTGCTAAATGACGTCTTCGCCTAATTTGCATAATTGGCCATGTGCATGTTCTTGTAATGGACGCTGCAGGAGAGAGGAATAACACCCTAAATATGTCTAGAACTGCAAGTGAACTGTCTCCTGTCACAACCCTCAACCCCTTAATCCGGCCTCGGGACTGGACGCTAAGGGGTTAACATCCCCTCCGGCTCTGCAGCGGGGAGAGACTGCTGCAGGAGGACTGAGCCGGTTCGACTCGTTCTTACTCTTCTTAACCGGTGGCCAGCGGCTCGTTAAGAAGAGTCAGAACGAGTCTCCAATAACAGGAGGTTACCGCTAGGTGAGGTTACCGCTAGGCGAGGTTACCGCTAGGCGAGGTTACCGCTAGGCGAGGTTACCGCTAGGCGAGGTTACCTCTAGACGAGGTTACCGCTAGGTGAGGTTACCGCTAGGCGAGGTTACCACTAGGTGAGGTTACCACTAGGTGAGGTAACCGCTAGGTGAGGTTACCGCTAGGTGAGGTTACCGCTAGGCGAGGTTACCGCTAGGTGAGGTTACCGCTAGGCGAGGTTACCGCTAGGCGAGGTTACCGCTAGGCGAGGTTACCGCTAGATGAGGTTACCGCTAGGTGAGGTTACCTCTAGGTGAGGTTACCTTTAGGCGAGGTTACCTCTAGGTGAGGTTACCACTAGGTGAGGTTACCTGTGTCTACAGCAGGAGGGATGTTACACATGTCCTTATTCTCGCGATATAGCCTTTATTTATAAACTTTTCTATAGTGATTTTTCTATTTAAATAAATGAATAAACGTTTAACGTAGCACTTATTTAGTTGTCTTTGTCCCACTAATGAATTAAATGCTGACTCATCTATATTTAACACATTAGATTTATTACATCCCTTAAAATCAAGAGGGCTTCACGACCCCCGTGGATCTTTGGCCCCCCCTGTTGGGAATCACTGGTCTAGTGGGCTCCTAAAATAAAGAAAATGAAGCTTCGTTGTCACTTCACTAATATCTGCATTCTACCTGTCCAGGTGCTGATGGAGGACCGGCAGACCAACCGGCTCAGCGAGTCCCTCAACATCTTCGAGACCATCGTCAACAACCGGGTCTTCAGCAACGTGTCCATCATCCTGTTCCTGAACAAGACGGACCTGCTGGAGGAGAAGGTGAAGCAGGTCTTCATCAAAGACTACTTCCCCGAGTTCTCCGGCGAGCCGTCGAGCCTGGCCGACGTCCAGCGCTTCCTGGTCGAATGTTTCCGCAAGAAGCGCCGCGAGCAGCAGCAGAAGCCCCTCTACCACCACTTCACCACCGCCATCAACACCGAGAACATCCGGCTCGTGTTCCGCGACGTCAAGGACACCATCCTGCACGACAACCTCAAGCAGCTGATGCTGCAGTGAGGAGACTGAGGAGGAGGAGGAGGAGCAGCAGGAGGAGCAGGGATGGGTGGAGGTGAAGAGAGAGAGGGTTAGGTTAACCCCAACCCTCTCTCTGACCCTAACCCTGTCAAGGTGCCTTTTTATACCCGTACGGGGAGCGCCCCTCCACCCGTTAACCTCCTGGACTCTGATAAGCTCCTCCCCCTTTTGAACTCTGACTGTATTAAAGCCACCACTACTCTGCCCCCCCCCCCCCCCCCCCCCCCCATTGCTTTCTACGCTCTCCGTCTTACTGAGCTTTGACTCCTAACAGCCATCAGACCACTGTAGATGACCTTTGACCCCCACACACCAGTCCACACGTTTCAGCCCCTGACGTCTCTTATTGTTCTTCCTCACTATGTGTTGCTGTAGTTCACATCCACACACTTGTTGCTATGCTGCTCTGACCACTGTTGCTATGGGAGGTGAAGAAGAGGAGGAGGAGGAGGAGGAGGAGGAGGAGGAGGAGGAGGAGGAGGAGGAGGGGCTTGTTTGTTTTTAACTGTTGCCATCAGGTGTTTCACAACTTCTTTTGTTTTGTTTCTGGTTTTACATCTGCTCTCCACTGGAGCTTACACTGTAAAAAAAAGAAGGTGTTTTTAGTCTAAAAACCAGATCAAACAGTAAATCTAAAGGTCTAAAACCAGATCAAACAGTAAATCTAAAGGTCTAAAACCAGATCAAACAGTAAATCTAAAGGTCTAAAACCAGATCAAACAGTAAATCTAAAGGTCTAAAACCAGATCAAACAGTAAATCTAAAGGTCTAAAACCAGATCAAACAGTAAATCTAAAGGTCTAAAACCAGATCAAACAGTAAATCTAAAGGTCTAAAACCAGATCAAACAGTAAATCTAAAGGTCTAAAACCAGATCAAACAGTAAATCTAAAGGTCTAAAACCAGATCAAACAGTAAATCTAAAGGTCTAAAACCAGATCAAACAGTAAATCTAAAGGTCTAAAACCAGATCAAACAGTAAATCTAAAGGTTTAAAACCAGATCAAACAGTAAATCTAAAGGTCTAAAACCAGATCAAACAGTAAATCTGAGGGAAATGATCTTGCTGCATAGACAGATAATTTACCTTGACAAGATTTATTAAATTAAGATTATTAAATCTAGAAATAAGCATGTTGAACACTTAAAAGAAGAAATTAACAAGATAAATTACCAGAATAAAACCAAGAGATTTCTTAAATAAAACCACTTAATACCAGAATAAAACCACAAAAAATCAGAATAAAACCACTTAAAACCAGAATAAAACCACATAAAACCACTTAAAACCACTTAAAACCAGAATAAATGATCAAACTATGATGACTATGATGATCTAAATCTAAAGTTTTTTTTTTTTATCTTGGTAAGAACCAAGTAATCATCAGGTCACTCTGCTCGGGCCAGTTCATCACTGCTGGCAGCTTTACTTTATCTGGTTTAGAAAGTTTTATTGTGGTTTTATTCTGGTTTTAGGAGTCAATTTCTTATTTTAAGTATTCAAAATGCTTATTTCTAGATTTAAAAATCTAGATAATCTAGATAAAAATAATCTTAATTTAATAAATCTTGTCAAGGTAAATTATCTGTCCATGCAGCAAGATCATTTCCCTCAGATTTACTGTTTGATCTGGTTTTAGACCTTTAGATTTACTGTTTGATCTGGTTTTTAGACTAAACACCTGTTTCACAGTGTGGTGATGACATCACTGTGCGGATTTCCTCTAAAGGGGAGTGGAACTAACACACACACACACACACACACACATAGGAATCCTTATCCAAAGTCCACTTAATTCTAGTTTTCTAATATTATTGTTTCTATTTCTTGATATATGAATATACTGTATGTTCCTATGCATTTTTCTCTAACTTATATTTCATGATAGGGGGTTTCCACTTTGTGTATTTGCTGATGGACTCTGTTACAGTTAACTGGACCCCAACGTTAACACCAGGCTGAGGCTAGCTAGTGAAGGTTCATAGTGACGTGTTGTATCTTGCTGTTTCTCAGGGCTCATTGTGAACCCCACTGCTCTGTCATCTCAACTAAAACTCCCACATCACCCAGTTAAAGGACAGTTTCATGGTGTCTTTAGACTCTTTAGCTCCTCTCTTCAGCCAGGGCCAGGTTTCACCAGCTGGCTCCGCACAAACAAACAAAAGGGATCATGAGCCTTATTTCTGCCTGTTATCAACATGTGATCTGTATCTGGATGTTTTATATTGGTAATGATGGGGCTGGGCCATATATTAGTCTAGAGCAGCTGTTCTCAACCTTGGGGTCGGGACCCCAATTGGGGTCGCGAGATGATTTCTGGGGGTCGCCAAATAATTTAGGAAGTCAGCTCTGTCTCCACTGTGTTAAAGTGTTCATGTGCTAATGTGTTTTTGGTTATTTTGTGGGGGTTTTTTGTTTGTCATTTTGTGTCTTTGTCTCTTTTTTGGTAATTCTGTGTCTTTTTTTGATCATTTTGTGGTCAATTCGTGTCTTTTTTTGGTCATTTTGTGTCTTTTTTGGTCATTTTGTGTCTTTTGTTGGTCATTTTCTGTCTTTTTTTTGATCATTTTGTGTCTTTTTTGGGTGATCTGAACTGTGCGTGTGAGATTGTGTTCAGTGAGTGGGGGTCGCGGACAACATGCATGTTAAATTGGGGGTCGCGACTCAAAAAGGTTGAGAACTACTGGTCTAGACGGAATTGTCCAAAAAGTGAAAATGAGGAGCATTTATGGGTACAAGTCGGGAACCGGCCTACTTTACTTATTTCAAGGGTGCTGAGTCCAAAAAAAATGGTTCCCAGTTTCTGGATCTATAGTCTAGGGTCAAAGCAAGAATATAGTGGAGGCTCAGTGTCTTTTTATATATATATATATATATATATATATATATATATATATATATATATGCAAAATACCAACTTTTAAGGTGAAATTAAGCATTATTTGTGTCATTTTTTTAAGGCCGACATAAATATTCACTAATAAAATAATCACTTTTAAATGTTCCAGTTGGTATTTTGCATATATATATATATATATATATATATATATATATATAAAAAGCCACTGAGCCTCCACTATATTCTTGCTCTGACTCTAGACTATAGATCCAGAAACTTAATTTCCTCATCTTTGATTGCCTACTTACAAAAAAACTAAGGGGAAATGGTCCAACGACCAACAGCCGCCATATTGATATGCAAATGAGAAGGTCAAAAACTCAAAATTTCGCTTGGGAACCATTTTTTTTGGACTCAGCACCCTTGAGATATGTAAGGTAGGCCGGTTCCTGACTTGTACCCATAAATGCTCCTCACTTCTTATAGGAGGCCTTTATTCTGAAATCCGTCTAGACTATATCCTGATATTTTTGTGAGAGCAAATATGACATGTCACAAGTAGTTTTATTGAAAGTGTTTATTTAAGTGAACATAAATACTGAATAACAACAGGAGAACCTTTTTTTTTTTTTTTTTTTTTTTAAATCAAAGGTCCGTAAAATGCACATTTGAATAAGAAAATATCTTAAATAACAGCTGCAGCTTGCCTGGAGCAACGATCACAGATAAGATTTGAACTATAGTCATGGAAAAATTATTAGACCACCCTTCAATTTCTTGTTCATTTTAATGTCTGGTACGACTAAAGCATTGAAGAAAACAACAAGAAATTGACCAAAAAAGAAACAAAATGACCCAAAAATATGTAAAATGGCCATAAAAAGTCACAAAATGTACAAAAAAGACGTATAATGACCAATAAAAAGACACAAAATGTACAAAAAAGACGTATAATGACCAATAAAAAGACACAATGTACAAAAAAGACGTAAAATGGCCAATAAAAAGACACAAAATGTACAAAAAATATGTATAATGACCAATAAAAAGACACAATGTACAAAAAAGACGTAAAATGGCCAATAAAAAGACACAAAATGTACAAAAAATATGTAAAATGACCAATAAAAAGACACAAAATGTACAAAAAATACGTATAATGACCAATAAAAAGACACAATGTACAAAAAAGACGTAAAATGGCCAATAATAAGACAAAATGTACAAAAAAGACGTAAAATGGCCAATAAAAAGACACAAAATGTACAAAAAAGACGTATAATGACCAATAAAGACACAAAATGTACAAAAAAGACGTATAATGACCAATAAAAAGACACAATGTACAAAAAAGACGTATAATGACCAATGAAAAGACACAAAATGTACAAAAAAGACGTAAAATGACCAATAAAAAGACAGCTTGATATCCGTCAGAAATGGATTCAACCAAGAAAACACTTTTACCCCAAAATGCCTCATTTTCTGAAGGTTTTCCCAGATCGGGTCCTGTCTACTGCTGCTTGGAGTCCCACAGACTATGACTGTAATGTCACAGAGCGTTTCCATTGACATTTTTTATGTGTCCAATTAATATAATCCAGATACTTACCACATGTTAATACCGAGGGCAACAAGGGGCCTGTGCTTCTGTTGAACATCTATTTATCTTGTCCAAATCAGCCCCAAAAGTCGTGAAAAAGAAAAGAAGTCGTGTGTCTGTAGTGCAAACAAACAGTAGAAACACTGTTCACAGTAAACAAACTGTCTGTCTGTCTGTCTGTCCATACCTGAGAGTGCCTGTCTGTCTGTCTGTCTGTCCATACCTGAGAGTGCCTGTCTGTCTATCTGTCTGTCTGTCTATACCTGAGAGTGCCTGTCTGTCTATCTGTCTGTCTGTCCATACCTGAGAGTGCCTGTCTGTCTGTCTGTCCATACCTGAGATTGCTGTCTATCTGTCTGTCTGTCCATACCTGAGAGTGCCTGTCTGTCTGTCCATACCTGAGAGTGCCTGTCTATCTGTCTGTCTGTCCATACCTGAGAGTGCCTGTCTGTCTATCTGTCTGTCTGTCCATACCTGAGAGTGCCTGTCTCTCTGTCTGTCTGTCTGTCTGTCTGCATCACAGACTCTTATCTCTTCAACCCTGCTCTATCCATTATTGCCAAAAATATTCCAGATTAGTGAAGATCTAGAAATGTTGGAGTGTCTGGTGTGCCAGGCTGATTCTTGTAAAGAAATGTGTTCAAACACTACACAAGATGTAGTGAAAAGGTGTCTTTGGTTTGGAAGTGTCCTTCAGTGTTAACATCATGGAGCTTTAATATCGTTGTGACGGTTGTAAACAGTGAAGCTTTTTCTCATCCGATCAACGTCTAAAGAGGGAAAATCTAACATCAGTAAAGACGAGGATAAACAATTGAAAATGGCCAAATTTCTTCTGAAGCCCTGAGGAACCTCACATCCAAGCCTGGAGGTTTCTTCTCTCCATCAGACTACATCAGGGGTCGGCAACCTTCGGCAACCTTTGGAGTCTCTTCAGGCCGTCTGCAGAGGCTCCCTGACAAAAATCATACGACATGAACAGTTATTTCTGTTTTCCCTATAAACGGTATTAAAACGTCTACAGCCCGGCACCTTAACATTTACATTCTGCCAACTTCAAGTCTAGTTTTGAGTTCCTCTAGCTCGGGTCGGCAACCTTCGGCTCCGGAGCCTCATGAGTCTCTTCAGGCCGTCTGTAGAGGCTCCGTGTGGCTGTGATTTTAAAAAAAAATCATACGACATGAACAGTTATTTCTGTTTTCCCTATAAACAATATTAAAACGTCTACAGTCCGGCACTTTAACATCTAAATTTTAAGTCTAGTTTTGAGTTTCATTAGATCAGGGGTCGGCAACCTTCGGCTCCAGAGCCTCATGAGTCTCAGAGGCTCCCTGACAAAAAAAAATCATACGACATGAACAGTTATTTCTGTTTTCCCTATAAACAATATTAAAACGTCTACAGTCTGGCACCTTAACATCTTAATTCTGCCAACTTCAAGTCTAGTTTTGAGTTCCTCTAGCTCGGGTCGGCAACCTTTTCCATGAAAAGAGACATTTTTGGCCAAAAAATCAAAGAAAATCCCTCTCAAGCTACATCTTTGAGCCTTATAATGAAAGTAATTTGCCAATTTCTCGCCGCAAATGAAGCAAATCAGTCAGCATGAAGCTCTGGTAGTAATATAATATATTAACTATAATATATAAACTAATCTGTCTTCTCTGTTGTAGCTAGTTTTGACAAAAAAAAATAGAGGATAGGGCAAAGAGCCAGATAGTCGCAGGCTGTAAAGCACATTTAAGTCGACTAAAATATAGTTTTTCCTGTCTATAGGGTAAATATTTTTACAATTGGAGAATGTAAGAATCACCACAATGATGTGGATTAAATTGTGGACAAATTCCATATCTTTTTTTTTTGTCAAAGCAACGGAGCCACTGGAGAGCTGGAGGTTGCCGACCTGCTCCAGCTAGACGAGCTTTGATTCCAAACCTCCTGAGATATTTCTTTGGTGTGCAACCTAAATGCTCATTATGACTTATTAGTGATGTTGGAAGGCTAATTTAGACTCCGTAGGCTGTCACATCTTCATTATGAGGCTCAAAATAAGGTTTGCGGCTCCATTCAGACATTATTTCTCTTTTTTTTGTCCAAAAATGTCTCTTGTTGGTAAAGGTTGCCGACCCCTGGCCGAGGAAGACAGTTAATGTTTCCTCCTCCCGTTAGAATGACCACATTAAGTGTTTTATACTACAAGTGTTCTTTTACTGTCTCTAACAGTTAAAACCAGACGGGATGTTTCCAGCCTGATGAAACTGAGCAGTTTATCTGAACAATGTTTTTTTATTTAAAACAAAAGCATCTGGCTTGTTAGTCAGGTTTAAATCTGTTTTAACCCTATAAAACTAGATTGTACCAACAGGTTCCTCAGTGGTTTCCAGTAGCATCAGATGGACTTAAAACAGACTAAAAGTTGACCAGTTTCTGACTCATTTTCAAACTGGTGTCCTCCAGGTCTTTAAAATGAGCATTAGTCCTTTTAGTCAGGAGGCGGAGCTAAATAAAGGGGACACGTCCCACTAAAGAGACACAGTTTTTATTCCACATGCTCTCTATCACCATAAGTTTACATTTCTGATGGGAGACACTTCATCAAGATGGTGGATCGGAGACGGCTCCCATATAAAATCTATGAGAACCAAAATATCTTCCAAGACACTCAGAAGGTCAATCTGGGTGTCAAGAGTCTGCAGCAGAAAAAAGTCGCAATCACAAGAAGAAAAGTCTAAATTACCAGAAGAAAATAAACAATACAAGAAAAAAACGTTTAAATTACAAGAAAAAAAGTCTAAATTACAAGAAAAAAAGGCCAAAATAAGGAGAAAAGTCTAAATTACAATAAAAGTCAGAATTACAAGAAAAAAGCCAAAATAACAAGAAAAAAAGGCCAAAATAACAAGAAAAACTGTCTAAATTCCAGAAAAAAGTAAACATTACAAGAAAAAAATTCTAAATTACAAGAAAAAAATTCTAAATTACAAGAAAAGTCAAAATTAACAGAAAAAAATAAACGTCACGAGAAAAGTTTAAATTACAAGAAAATTTGTCTAAATTTCCAGAAAAAAGTAAACATTACAAGAAAAAATGTCAAAATTACAGTCAAACTTTCTGGGTCAAAGAATCATTTAAAGCTCTTGAGAATAACACTAGATGATTATTTGATCCAATAGATAATAATAATAACAATAATAAAATCTTTATTTGTCATTATAACAGGTACAACTAAATTAAGTGCATTCTTTGTTCAGTGCAAAAGTAGAAATAAATAAGTAAAAAGTCACTATGGACGTAAAAA
Organism: Centropristis striata; assembly: GCF_030273125.1. Lineage (NCBI taxonomy): Eukaryota > Metazoa > Chordata > Actinopteri > Perciformes > Serranidae > Centropristis > Centropristis striata. The sequence continues at coordinate 37,611,849 of NC_081529.1, forward strand.
AGTGCATAAAAACCTCCCAGCCAACACGTCCACATTCATAACATGTAAAAGATAAAAGCTTTGGCAGCAGCGTTCAGTGAGATAATTAATGGCTGTTAAAGTGTTTTAGTCTGTTCGTCCTGGTTTTTATGGAGCTGGATCTCCTGATACAGGTTGAAACAGTTTGTGACCGAGGTGTGATGAGATGTTCATTTTGTATTTACCTCATTACCAACTCATTAATATAGCTCATATACAGTTCATATGTTCTGAAAAATAAATAACATGCACACATTTAATTGAACTTTATTAGCTTCACTCATATTATATTACTATATTTTACATTGGCTTCCTTCCTCCTTTAAAATGACTCCTTTCTAGTGTCAGATTGACTTTTAGTCTGTTATTAAGAACATCTGATACTAGAAACAGCTGAGAAACCTTTTGGGAGAATGTTTTTAGGGTTTGTTTTTTTTCATATATGCACCCGTCTACGTGGTTTTAAAGAGAATCCCATTACTTTGAGAGAATCAACACTAGTGAACACTAATTAATGTCCTCAGCATAAAGAGTTTATTTAATAAATAATCACCTTTTATTGAGCGGTTACAGTTCCCGAAGTGAAAACAGATTTACAAAAAGCAATTTTCTTGTTTTTAGTCTTTAAGAAACATGGTTCTGTGTGTTTCTAGTTGTGTTGTAAATGCTAATGGCAGCTAATCTCAGAAAAGACTGAATACCACCTTGTTTTAGCTTGAAGGTGACCACTGTGACTCCTCCTGTCAGGTTCTTCCTCCTTGTCTACACTGGATATGTCTTATGGTCTCTCTGCTCTTCTTCCTCTGTCTGAATCGTCTCCAGGAGCCACGACAGCTCCACCTTCATTCTCCAAGCCTCTATGAGAGAAAACCAACATGAAATGTTTCTGCTCCTCTCTTCTACCACCTCCATCTCTTGATCACATCTGAAATTACAACTGAAATGTAACGAGGGCTGCACGATTATGGCCAAAATGATAATCACGATTATTTTTGATCAATACTGTAATCACGATTATTCATTGTGTTAGGGAAAACATCTGTATTTTTATTGCACTACTTTTAAACAAACAACAGGAACAGTTTTTAGTGTCTGGTGCTTGTTGTAAACAAACAGAGATCGCTAAGCTAACAGCTCCTGCAGCAGCAGCACATACACACTGTACTGCTACAGAGCTAACTGTTAGCCTGTTAGCACATACACACTGTACTGCTACAGAGCTAACTGTTAGCCTGTTAGCACATACACACTGTACTTCTACAGAGCTAACTGTTAGCCTGTTAGCACATACACACTGTACTGCTACAGAGCTAACTGTTAGCCTGTTAGCACATACACACTGTACTTCTACAGAGCTAACTGTTAGCCTGTTAGCACATACACACTGTACTGCTACAGAGCTAACTGTTAGCCTGTTAGCACATACACACTGTACTGCTACAGAGCTAACTGTTAGCCTGTTAGCAATTTGCAGACTTGACGCTAAGTGGTTAACATCCCCTCCGGCTCTGCAACTGGGAGAGACTGCTGCAGGAGGACTGTGCCGCTTTGACTCGTTCTTACTCTTCTTAACGAGCCTCCGGCCCCCGCGGCTCGTTAACATTAGCCTCCAGCCCCGCGGCTCGTCAAGAAGAGCCTCCGGCCCCCGCGGCTCATTAAAAATAATCACTAAGGGGGTCTGAAAATGTCATTTTAAAATGGAAATATGGCCACCGATCAGGTTAATTTTATCGTGGCAGCCATAATCATGATCATGAATAAAATTGCATTAATTGTGCAGCCCTAAATGTAACTATGGATTCTGGATGGCCATTAGAGACGGTATATAATACCTCTCCAGTTAAATGACTGTACATAGGACTCTAATAAGTGCATTAGTGTTAGTGTGTTTTTAAACCTACCAGTGTAGTTTTATCTTCTTAACTACAAGTGATTTCTACTTTCTGTATGCTATGAAAAGGAATTTGCAGACTGCTAAAACTTTTTTAAGTTGTGTAATTCATTCATAGTTGATTATGTGGAAATGAATTTGAAAAGTCTGCATTGCATCAACTTATAACTATATTGTTACTTGTTAAAAAGAATCATGTTGACTCCCTGGTCACCCCAATAGATTATACAATTCAAGCAATTTTAAAAGTATCTGTAATTACTTTTCATATTGTGTCAAAATGAATGAAAGAGAAACCAACAGCATGTTTTGCAAAATGCTAAGATTCTTATTATATGGGCTAAAACATGCTGATATATTTTTTTTTTTATACATCTCACCAGGTATTATTCAAGGAATATTGTGTACATTTTGTACTCCCACCTTCGATAGCGTACTTAATATTTTTTTCTCTTCAATTTTTCAAAACCAAGAAGTTTGAGACGAGGCTCTGGTACACTGCAAAAAAAGGTGTGTCTAAAAACAAGATCTTGTTAGCCTCCGGCCCCAGCAGCTCGTTAAGAAGAGCCTCTGGGGCCGGAGGCTCTTCTTAACGAGCCGCTGGGGCCGGCGGCTTGTTAAGAAGAGCCTCCGGCCCCAGCGGCTCGTTAAGACCAGAAACAGTCGCTGGATTTGTTGCCAGTCACTTTTTTTGAAGAATAGTCGCTAAGGGGGTCTGAAAATTTCATTTTAAAATGGAAATATCGCCGCCGATCAGGTTAATATAATCGTGGATCAGCTTTAATTTATCTTATTTTAAGAGTTAATTTCTTATTTTAAGTGTTCAACATAATAATCTTAATTTAATAAATCTTGTCAAGGTAAATTATCTGTCCATGCAGCAAGATCATTTCCCTCAGATTTACTGTTTGATCTGGTTTTTAGACGAAACACCTTTTTGCAGTGGATGCTTGACCTGTTACTAAGTGGATTGGTCTAATTATCTTTTCTGGAAAGTTCCAAATCAAACGTGATATTTGTTGTCTGGAAGTGGAAGTTCCAGATGCTGTCAGATGATCTGACAGGAACTTAGTTTGAAGGATTCTGAGACCAAATGAAACCTGTCTGAAGTCATTAGTCACCTCTTCTCTATTCACCATCTTTCCAGCTCCTACATGGATTTGTCACCAGATCCAACAGGGCAGGAGGAAAAAAGTGCAAACAATAAACCACTAGTGCCATCAAGCTTGCTTTTTTTCTAATTTGGTACCAGGGAAGAACCAGTTTTATCCGAGAGGCCTTGTGTGATGATGCTTCTAAAGCTCCATGATGAACATTTGTCATTTTTCTTGACTTTGCCTTCTAACGTTTCTGTGATTCTGGCTTTGTACTTATTTCTGTGTCTGACGTTACTGTCACAAACCTGTTATTGTGGTTAAAAATTGAAAGAAAACCCTGTGTTTTCGTTGTAAATACCCTTTGAGAGGACTCCAGTGTCTAAACTGGTATTTCCCACTTGGTTTTGTTAACAATCATGACCTGACTGGTGATTGTCTTATGGAAATATAATCATGTCAGGATGAAAAATGATCTGCCAAATACTCTGATGTTCAGTGCCTCTGTTCCAGCTCTGCCTTTACTGTCCAACCATGTTAACAAAGGCTTTGTACTGTTTTTACTGTTTTATTTAACAGTGTGATGTCTTAAAGTAATCAAGTAACTCAGATGAAACATTTCCCCCAGTTTTGTTATATTCACATAGACGAGATTTCAATGTACAGTCTAACTTATGCTGTCTGACCCTCTCCTCCATAAATCAACATAAATAAACTGTTTTTAAAAAATAAAAAAACACAAAACATCTGTCGGTGTCTGTGACGGTGTTTCATTTGGTACATGATGATAATGTTTCCATCATTGGCTTTACAGTTTAAGTTTTAGTGAGCGTCATTCAGACCAATGTCCAGTTCAGCCACTAGAGAGCACCGTTCTCTTTATTACCTGAAGGGAGGAGAGAACTTCTCTCAGCTGCTTTGGTTCATTTTCTGAGATCATTTTTAACATTTGATCATTTCTCAGAACGATAAAAACAGCAGAACTGAATGAATCCATATACAAAACATTGATGGATGGATGGATGGATGGATGATGGATGGATGGATGGATGGATGGATGGATGGATGGATGGATGGATGGATGGATAGATGATGGATGGATGGATAGATGGATGGATGGATGGATGATGGATGGATGGATAGATGGATGGATGGATGGATAGATGGATGGATGGATGGATGGATAGATGATGGATGGATGGATGGATGGATGGATGATGGATGGATGGATAGATGATGGATGGATGGATGGATGGATGGATGGATGGATGGATAGATGATGGATGGATGGATGGATGGATGGATGATGGATGGATGGATGGATGGATGGATGGATGGATGGATGGATGGATGGATAGATGATGGATGGATGGATGGATGGATGGATGATGGATGGATGGATAGATGATGGATGGATGGATGGATGGATAGATGATGGATGGATGGATGGATGGATGGATGGATGGATGGATGGATGGTGAAAGTTTGCATCACATCATCATTATAACCGTTTACAGTAAAGCTACATAGTGATGAAAGGACGGTTGGTGAAGTAGATTTAAAGCCATGTGTTACTATGGAGACTATCTGAGACTGACCCAAAAAAGACACAAAATTACCAAAAAAAAAGACACAAAATGACAGAAAAAAAACTAAATTACTTAAAAACACAAAATGACAAAAAATACACAGAATTATTAAAAAGGACACAATTATTTAAAAAAAGACACAAAATGACCCAAAAAGACACAAAATTAGCAAGAAAATAACACAAAATTAGCAAAAACAGTAATTAAACGGACCTTCCACACACAACACGGTAAAGTGCCATTCATATAAAACTCACATTAAACTTTCATATCAAGGTGGGGGCCACAAAATATCGTCTCGAGGGCCACAATTGGCCCGCGGGCCGCCAGTTTGAGACCCCTGCTGTATAACACCATTGGATCTTGCTTCATATTTATTATTCTTCAGTTTAAGGTGATAGAATAGTTTTTTAAATGGTACTTTAATTGCATTTGGCTGAAGAGCAGCTATGTGATGATAGACCCACATTTAGTCTCCTGACTGGAAAACAATATGAATAATAAAACATTTGTCAATGAAAGCGAATGGCATAAATGTGATGCCAAGTCCAACTGATTGTCTGATTCTTTTATTTTCCACCTAAAAACACCAGTGACTCTAACATATAGGACTATCTCTAGTTGTGCACTTTAACATTCTCTTCAGTTTGCCGTAGCATCAGAACTAATAATATCACTGTAATATTATTATCTAGTGCATCACGGTTGATTTTCAGCGTGTGTTTTCTTGTAACAGAGAGTCATTGTACAGTACATCAACAGAATCTTGACAGATGATAATAAATATACAGTCAATGCTTCCATCTAAAGCTGTAAATAATTTAGCCTGTAAAACTTCATAGAAAATCAATCTCCAGCATCATTCAGTCATGTGGGGCTCCATGCTCAGGGAACAATGATGCAATATTGCTTTAATTACCACAGTGTTGGAATAAATATCAATTACGTGAACGTGCATTAGACTCAAAAATCAATCTACACAAGTGCAACCAGTGCCTACAGTTAGATTGACTCTTGTTTATTTGGGGGATTTACATTTTAAAGCCTGTTTGTCCCACTCTGTGGTGCTGCAGGACTTTAGTGAGAAGGTTTGTGTTGCCATGAGCAACAACCAGGCTGAATGTTAACAACAGTCCTGATATCACAGAGCTGATTTGTATCGAAGCGTTTCGGTACGGCGATGTGAAAGTTGCGTGTGTTTATTTTCCGCTGGCAACTTCAGGTGCAGCTAGCGTGCGTCAATGCTACCGCTAGCGGTTAGCCGGAGCCTCCACTGTCGCTAAAGTCTCTTTACTTACTTACTGTAAACTTTATTTAAACCTTACTTTGAAGTACTGTGACGGACAAAGACACGTGGATAAAACGAGGCCGTGTGCCGACATTGTTCAAGAGGGATCAGGTACTTTTCTGGAAACACAACGAACATGCTAACGCACCTGAAACGGCACCACCCGAGTGTAAACATCCCTGTTTTGAGATTAAATTTCACATTAACAATGGATAATAAGTGATAGAAACATGAAATTTGGTACAATTATAGCCAGAGGAATGGGGAACATGTAGAGGGATCAAGACCTTTCAATATGGTAGCCATTTTTCAAAATGTCCGCCAGTGACAACTGTTTTAGATAAAATTACATATAAACAATGGATAATAAGAGATAGAAGAGTCAAATTTATTTATGCAACTTTATTGCAACTACCGTTTTTGGTTCGTTGGCTGCCATCTTGAAAAAAAATATAATCTAAATGGTAGTTCCCAAGTGCAATGCAGATAAATCCAACATATATCCTTGATATATAATCACCATCACATTATATCCATCATTAATATGAAAACTGATCTAAAAGCAGTTGTCACTGGCAGCCAATTTGGAAAATGACCGCCATATTGATAATTTATGAGGGTCCATATCTGTATTTTCATATTATCCATTGTTAATGTGAAATCTATTATATATTATCTATCTATAAATAGTTGTCATTGGTGGTCATCTTGAAAAATGGCGACCATATTGAAAATTTGTCGTACATCTAATTTTTGTCAAATTGAAAAGTCTTGGCTATAACTTTGATGCTCCTATCACATATTATCTATTGTTAATGTGGAATTTCATCTAAAAAACAGTTGTCACTGGCGGCCATCTTGAAAAATGGCCACCATATTGAAAAGTCTTGATCTCTCTACATGTTCCCCATGTCTTTGGCTATAACTGTACCAAAAATGTATGTTTCTATCACATATTATTCATTGTTAATGTGAAATTTAATCTATAAACAGTTGTCACTGGCGGCCATCTTGAAAAATGGCCGCCATATTGAAAATTTGTCGTGCCTCCACATCTAATTTTTTTCGATATGCCTTAGGCTACAAGCATACTGAATTTGATTTGACTTTTTTTCATCAAATGCACAATCCTTCTGGTTCTCTACTTCTGGTAGACATCATGACTGTTTGTCTAACTCATGTTCATGTTCATGGAGCTTCAGTATCCACGACAACAGCACTTCTTTCCTGAGATAAAGGTACTCAAACTAATGACACACAAAAGGTTTTAAGTGAGGACAGCTAGAAAAGAAATCTTCTAGATGGAGGAAAGTTCTAAAACAGCTAAAGTTTAACATGGATCTGCTTTGGTTTCCTGTCTGGGAGTCAAGAAGGAACTTCAAGCTTCAAGGATGTGAGACATTTGGAAGGAGCAGCTTCTGTGAAGATCGTTTCTAACTGTCAGTGATACTGTAGGAGCGTCTGTTGTCAAGTCATTGGTGATGAGGTGATGTCATGCTGGTTCATACTACAGAGGCTTTGTTCTGGTCCAGAGTCTGTCTGATGGGACTGTCCTCCAGAACCAAGTCCTCCTCTAGAAAGTCAGGCTGGCCGCTGTCCTCAGACATGTTCTCCTCTTCCTCTCTGCTGCCGTCTTCCTCTTTGTTTCGGCTTCGTCTTCGGCACATGCCGGACTTGGCCGGACCAACCAGAGCCAAGCAGACGGCGCTGAGGCCCATCCCCACGGCACAGGAGTAGAAGGCAGCACCGTAGTCCTGGGTGACGTCCACCAACAAACCTGGAGATAAAACAGCTGTTAAAGTCAGGAAATCTGCTTTAACTCTCTGTAGTTTTGTTCTATTTCCTCCATGTCTGACTCCTTCCATCCTGCCTGTATTCACCTTAAAACATGTTTAAATACCATGTTGGTATATTTTCACCTTTATGACCTGATAATAATAATAATAGATGTTTTATTCTGACTTACTGGATCAACATTTAGAACCAAAAAGAAACAAAGAAAAACCAACATAAATGTGATCTTGTGATTGTGTGTGATCCTGTCATCAACTCTGGTTTTATTCTAGTGGGACTCTGTTTGATTTGGGTTTAGCGTAACAATTTTGGTCATTTTGTGTCTTTTGTGTCTTTTTGCAGTCATTTTGTGTCTTTTTGGTCATTTTGTGTCTTTTATTATGTCTTTTTTTTAGTTATTATGTGCCTTTTTTCTGTAATTTTTTTTGTCTTCTTCTGTCTTTTTTCTGTAATTTTGTGTCTTTTTTTGTCTTTCTGTGTCTTTTTTTGGTCATTTTGAGTCTTTTTTAGTCCTTTAGTCCAACATAAAATGTGATTTTGAATCTTTTTTTTAACTTTCAAAACACTATCATGCTCAATAAAGAATTGTAAATGTGTCAAATGTGACCAAAGGTGTCAAATCTACCATATAAGAGGGTTCCATCCAGTTCTATCATTTGATACTAAATCTATTTGAGCTTGTCTCCAGTTTTACTTGGTATATCATCATCAAACTGAAACTGGCCTCATGGAGTTTACAGCCAGAACTTTAGAGGTAAATGTACAGTAGGGCTCCACGCTGCTTTGTTTTCTAGTCTGATGGAGGCAACAAGTCTGATTATTTGGAGCTTTTAGGGACTCCACAGGGTTAACCCTAAAAAAATCCTCTTTAGTAAATTTTAACTAAGTTTTCCTACGGGTAGGAAAGAGTTGTGGCTGACTAATATTAACACTATCCATCTTCCCATTTTAGTAAAGATAAAAAATGATCCATCAAAAGGCAACTGTAACAGCCAACAGTATGATCATGTTTTTCAATGGTCCTTGGCCCCTTTAGTTTTTATGTTCTGATATTTAAAATGTAGAAGAAGTTTTAATTTTAGTAAGCCTTTCTAATGAACTAAAGTTTGTGATATACAAACTACTACGACGATCACAGTTATGAGCATGTTGTCTTCCTCTTGGTCCGGCACACAAAGTTAATCAGCTACTAAAAGTTTAACTCTGGCTGTTATTTGAAATTTCCAAATTGCTTTATGCAGCTTTAAGGACCCAGATACAGTCAGAATTACCTTTAATGTTAATAGTTAGGTTCAGATATGTTTTAACCCTAAAAACTAGATTGTACCAACAGGTTCCTCAGTGGTTTCCAGTAGCATCAGATGGACTTAAAAACAGACTAAAAGTTGACCAGTTTCTGACTCATTTTCAAACTGGTGTCCTCCAGGTCTTTAAAATGACCATTAGTCCTTTTAGTCAGGAGGCGGAGCTAAATAAAGGGGACACGTCCCACTAAAGAGACACAGTTTTTATTCCACGTGCTCTCTATCACCATAAGTTTACATTTCTGATGGGAGACACTTCATCAAGATGGTGGATCGGAGACGGCTCCCATATAAAATCTATGAGAACCAAAATATCTTCCAAGACACTCAGAAGGTCAATCTGGGTGTCAAGAGTCTGCAGCAGAAAAAAGTCACAATCACAAGAAGAAAAGTCTAAATTACCAAAAAAAATAAACATTACCAGAAAAAAAAGCCAAAATTACAAGAAAAAAAAGTCAAAATCACAAGAGAAAATGTCAAAATGACCCCCCCAAAAGTCAAAATTAAAAGAAAAAAAGCCAAAATAACAAGAAACAAAATCTAAATTACAAGAAAAAAAGTCTCAATTCCCAGAAAAACAATAAAATTCACAAGAAAAAAAGTTTAAATTACAAGAAAAAATGCAAAAATTAAGAGAAAAGTCTAAATTACAAGAAAAAAATTACAAGAAAAAAACTCTAAATTCTCAGAAAAACAAGAAAAATGACAAGAAAAAAAGTCTAAATTACAAGAAAATTTGTCTAAATTACAAGAAAAAAGTTACAAGAAAAAACTGTGCTGTTGTAACTGTAACAAATAATACAAGTGAAGCTAATAAAGTTGATAAAATGTATGCATGTTGTTCATTTTTTAGAATATATAAACTGTATATGACCTATGAGAACCAATATATCTTCCAAGCCACTCAGAAGGTCAATCTGGGTGTTAAAATCTACATTTTCTGGGTCAAATAATCATTTAAAGCTCTTGAGAATATCACTAGATGATTATTTGATCAATAGATATGTTCATTTTGTATTTACCTAATTTCCAGCTCATTAATATAGGGCATATACAGTTCATATATTCTGAAAAATGAATAACATGCATACATTTAATTGAACTTTATTAGCTTTACTGGTATTATTTATTCCATTTCCAACCACCAAGATGTGATCAGTTCCAGTGAGTCTTCCTGATGAGCACCTTCACCACACACGTCACAGTTTACCCGCGTTAGCCGCGAGCTAACGTTAGCTAACAATTAAAGTTGTGTTAATCACAAAAAGCTACTATTACTTCCTGTCGATAAACAATGCAGCTTTCAGAATAAGAGCACAGTGTGTATAAACCACCACATAATTTACAAGAAGACTGTCAAAATAAGATGCCTTAAATAAAACATACAAGAACCTTTATTCTCCTTTACAATAATTCATTAATTAATTTGCGGCCATCAGCCATTTTTTGGTAAATTGTGTCTTTTTTTAAATCATTTTGTGTCTTTTTGAGTAATTGTGTATTTTTTTTGGTAATTTTGTGTCTTTTTTGTAATTTTGTGTCTTTTTTTTTGTAATTTTGTGTCTTTGTCTAGTGTTGGAGGCTATTATTATTATTATTATTATTATTTCTCCTTCCTCATGCGTCTTTGTCTAGTGTTGGAGGCTATTATTATTATTATTATTATTATTTCTCCTTCCTCATATGTCTTTGTCTAGTGTTGGAGGCTATTATTATTATTATTATTTCTCCTTCCTCATGTGTCTAGTGTTGGAGGCTTCCTTCCTCCTTTAAAATGACTCCTTTCTAGTGTCAGATTGACTTTTAGTCTGTTATTAAGAACATCTGATACTACAAGAAACAGCTGGGAAACCTTTTGGGAGAATGTTTTTAGGGTTAGGTGTTTGTTTGCTAAGTGTAATTAAGAGTGTAGTCAAACACTAGACGTAGCAGAGATCTTGTACCTCCTAGTGGCGGCCCTGCCAGCCCAGCAAAGCTCTGGATGAAGACATACACTCCCACAGATGACGCCATCTTCTGGATGCCCACCACGTCCTCCTCAGCCAGCATGGGGATGTGGGTGGAGCCGACGGTGCCCATGAAGTATCCGTAGAGAGCGCAGCAGACCACCAGGCCCCAGAACTCCCAGACGATAGTGAAGGCCACCAGGACCAGGCACAGCAGCACCACACAGCCCAGCAGAACCAAGGTTTTCCTGCAGCTCACTTTGTTCAACACCACGCCGATGGACAAACGGCCGAAGATCTCGGCCACGGCCATCACAGAGAGCATGCAGGACGCCATGCTGGACTCCACGCCCCGGCTCTTGCTCAGTTCGATGATGTAAAGCTGCGGGGCGAAGAAGCCCAGCGTGGCAAACAGACCAAAGAGAGAGTACCAGATGAAGGCCGCATCTTTAAGCACAGAGAAGTCCAGGAGTTTTGGTCTGGGACGATGAAGAGGACCTGCCTCATCCTTCTGTTTGACCGGGGTTGGAGTTCTGGACAGAGATGGCTCCTTTTCCATTTTGTCCTGTACCTCCCACTCCATTACAACCTTGCTTTCAGCTCCTGCAGTCCTCAGGTCTACGTTAGAAGTAGACAGGGAGGTGACTCCCGAGTCCTCCGAACCCCGAGAGACTCCTGAACTGATGGAGGTCCAAGTTTGTTTGTTCTCCAGGTCGTAAACAGACTGCAGCTGCTTCAGAGAGGACGACTCTTTGTCTGATTCGTTGTCCTCCTTTACAGGCTCCGGCTCGATAATAACAATGGGACGGAGGAGAAGCCCACAGCCAATCACAGAAGCCTGAAAGGTGCCGAGGATGACCAGACAGTAGCGCCAGCCAATGTGCTCCTTCAGTTTAGTGAAGGCTGTGGAGAGAAAAGTATAGTTAGTCAAGCTCCATTTAGAGTTCTCAACCCTCAAATGTGAAGTATAATAGAAGGCAGGCATGTGTATTTGTACCAGTGGCCCAAACAAACCTGTCAGCTGACTTCCAAGTTAACTTCCATAATAAGAAGATGGCCCTGGTTGCTTGGCTAATGGTAATCTAATAATGTTTGGGTGAGAGTCACGGGCCAGAGTCAGGCACACTCAACATGTATTTAGAAATGTTCTAGTCTTGCCAACCGTCCTTCAGGGACCGGACTCTCACCTGGAGCAAATGCAAATATGGCGAAGGATTCTCCAGAGGAGGCGACGGAGGTGACGAGTGCTCGTCGTCGGGAGAAGTACTGTGCGAGGATGGTGACGGTGGGAAGGAAGGTTAGGGAGTAGCCGAGGCCTGTACACAAAGGAGAAGAGAAAAAGGGGACATGACAGCCACTGGCCCAAATGGGTGTCAGGTCACTCCTTTGTCAAAGGTGGAGGGCTGTGAGAGGTGACTCAGCTTTTCTACAGCTGCTGCTGAAAGACAAAAGGTATGTAAAGACAAAATAAGAGACAGGGGGGAGAGGGGAAGGGGGAGTGAAGTTAGCAGTGGTCCGTTTCATTGTGACACATCGTAATCACGCTACCATGTAAAACAAATTTCAGTCAAATGTTTAGACATTTTCAACTAAGGGAGATCAAGTTGGATTCTCCCGGGGGAGTGAATGATATCATCCGAATCATAGTTAAAGCATACCAGAAGGATAATCTCATCACTATATCAAGGATCAAGTACAAACAGTAAACATTCAACTAAATATATCATGGTGAAATGGGAGAAAGAGCTTAATGTAGAAATTACAGAGGACGAGTGGCACAAAATGTGGAGGATACATCACTCATCCACTAATTCACCAATTTGGAGGAAGTTTACATGGAAGAATCTGATCCGTTTTTTTATTACACCGAAAATTAAGAGTAGGCAACTAAACAGCTGCCAGAAATGTTGGCGAGGATGTGGATCTTTCAATGTAGAACACGGTCACATCTTCTGGAAATGTCAAAGAATAACTGTATATTATGCTATGGAGTGCCTAAGACTTGTTTACTGCTTTATTTATGTAAATTCACAGAAGAGGTTGATATCACTCATGATGAATATCTGATCAAAGTGCTGCTGGTGGCAGGCAAGAAAGCCATCACTAGGAAACACCACCAACGAAGGATCAGTGGATAACAATTGTGGAAGAAATCTTTTTAATGGAAAAATTGACACGTATATTGAGGCTGCAGGAAGCACAACTGGACAGGAAATGGGAAAAATGGACCCTATACAGGACTCTAAACGCTGATACTGGACCGGAATAATAACTGAAAGATATACCATTCTAAAAGATTGTTAGAATAGTTTTCACTCCCCAGGCAGCTTTGTGTTTGGTTTGCTTGTATTTGTTTTAATTGTTGCAAAAACTTGTCAATAAAAACTTGTGTAACAAGTGACAAAAAAACTAACAAATTTCAGTCATTTCACCATCATCATCATCATCATGAACAGGATTGTCCAATCGATTACTTTCATTCAGCCAACATGTGGCAGCCTCCTCATCCGCTTCCTATTGGGTCAATCCTGATGTGAAAGAGAATTTAGTGTGTTTTGGGGGTAATATTTGGCGTCTCCAGTTCTTTCCTGCTCTGCTTTGTTTTGTCATGCCTTCCTAGAGACTAAAGGTAACGGAGAAGACCCCCCCGCATGGTATTTACAACAAGCTGATCATCTATCAAATATTGGACAGTTGTGGAAGACACAGATTGATTCAGATTTTGTTGTTGACACTGCTAGCAGTCCCTTTAGTTCAATCAGGCAGACAGACTGTTGAACAAGACAAACACATGTACAAAAGTTCTGTGAATGAGTATCGCATGTTACAATGAAACACAAAGACAGACAGACAGACAGACAGACAGACAGACAGACATTTAGCTGTGGAAAGGCAAACACAGAAAAACACAACACATCAAGAAAACATAGTTATAAAACCTGGACGTCTAGTTGACCAGGTACATATACTTAAACTGGATCCTGGATGCAACAGGGAGCCAGTGAAGAGATCTGAGGTTTAAAGCGGACATACTGAGTGGGGCTGCAAGATTATGGCCAATATGATAATCACGATTATTTTGATCAATATTGTAATCACGATTATTAATCATGATTATTTATCATATTAGGGAAAACATCTGTATTTCTATTGCACTACTTTTAAACAAACAATAGGAACAGTTTGGGGTTAACATCCCCTCCGGCTCTGCAGCTGGGAGAGACTGCTACAGGAGGACTGTGCTGCTTCGACTCGTTCTTACTCTTCTTAACGAGCCTCCGGCCCCCGCGGCTCGTTAAGAAGAGCCTCTGGCCCCCGCGGCTCGTTAAGAAGAGTAAGAACGAGTCTCCAAAAGTCTCCAATAACACCAGAAAAAGTCGCTGGATTTGTCTCCAGTCGCTTTTTTGAAAAATAGTCTTTAAGGGGGTCTGAAAAGTCACTTAATATAGCAACAAAGTTGCTAAGTTGTCAACACTGCTTCGCCAGCTTTTACAAATGTTGCGTGTTGTTGTGGCGTCCAGTACTACGTCACATCCTGCTTAGCGTTCTATCCAATCAGCAACCAGGCTGTTTTCAGTGGAGAAACACGGCCCCGCCCCCTGGTGGTTGGTGGACTACTGGTGTAGAAAGTGTTGATTAGATCTGCAGGAGAGACGCATTTTAAAATGGAAATATCACCAACGATCAGGTCAATTTAATTGTGGCGGACAAAATCGTGATCGCGATTAAAATTCGATTAATTGTGCAGCCCTAATACTGAGTGAGGAGAAAAGTGAGTTACAGTAGTGGATATGGGATGAGATAAAGGCACGTAGAAGCCTCTCAAGTTCAGTATTTGAAATTACTGATCTCAGTTTGCTGACATTTCTCAAGTGAAAAAAGCAGGAACTAGAAGTTTTCTGCCAACCATTCCCTGATAGCATTAAGACAGTCTAGGAGTCTAGATAACTTAGAAACTTGACCGGGTTTAAATGATAAACAGAGTTGGATGTCTTCCGCATGTAAATTATAAGAAATGTTCAAACTGTTTATGATCTGTCCTAGGGGCAGTTAGTACAGTGAGAACAACAGGGGCCCCAGAACTGAGCCCTGAGGGACACCACAGGACAGTGGGGACGAGTTGGAAACAAAACCACCAATGGAGACAGTAAAACGTCTTTCAGTCAGATATGATGAAAACCATTGTAATGCTAGATTATGGATATGGTGGTGTGAGTTTGATAAGTACCTGAGACAATACCGATGGTAATGTACATCTCGCTGATGGAGTTGGTGAAGGCAGAGGTAATGGTTCCCAGACTGATGAGGAAGCCTCCCATCATCACAACTGGACGATGGCCGAAGCGGTTGTTGAGCATCGTTGCCAGGGGGGCTGTGGTGAGAGTCATTTCAGCTCAGTGACATAATAGTTGCACAATAACATGAAACAGCCTCTGAACAAGTAAAGTGTTGAACAAATCATTTGTATAATTACTGAGAAGATAATATCTGTCTGCATTGAAAACTCACTGTACATGCAAATGGAGGGTGCACACTCAGTATAAACACTTCATTCAGAGTTAGGTTAAGGATTATAAGGATTACTCAGAACTTACCTTCAAACCTCACATTGACTATATTCTCCGTAAAATCAACTTTGGTATTGGTGTTTTATTTCGATCCAAGAACTGTTTTACACTTAATGTTCGAAGGAAACTTGCCCTACAACTTATTTTACCGTTTTTTGATTACGCTGATGTAGTATATCTAAATGCATCTAAAACCAATCTTCTACCCCTCAACACAGCATATAACTGTCTATGTAGATTTGTTCTTGGTTGTTTATTTTACACTCATCACTGTATCATGTATAACACACTCAAATGGCCCACACTCAATATAAGAAGACATATTCACTGGCTACAGTTTATTTTTAAATGTATACATTGCAATTATCCTGTTTATTTACAACAATTTTTGATTCCATATTCTTCAACATATCAATTACGACACTCATCTCAGTATTTCTTTTTCATTCCTACAGTGAACAAAACAATTGGTAAAAAAGCATTTAAGTTCAAAGCGCCATCGGAGGAATAATCTTCCTTTAAACATACGATCATTGACGTCTTTTCATAGTTTTAAATATGCCCTGTCTTCTTATTTTGAGTTAAACTGCACATGTTTCAAATAATATTATGTCATATTTATTTATTTTATTTTTATTTTCAAAAATGCAATTTCAATTTACAATAATATTATGTTACTTCTTTCAGTTTTACTAGGCTAATGTTATGGCCAACTTGTGGCCATTGATAGGTTGTGATTATTCTTGTGTTCATTTTTTGTTTGTTATGTTTGTGTTGATGCTTGTTGTCTTTGTTGTTCTAGTCTGTAAATTGTTGAGTGTTTTGTTTTGTAATGTACTTTAGGACCCCCTTGAAAACGAGAGGATTCCTCTCAAGGGGTTTATCCTACTCAATAAAATTTCTGATGATGATGATTATAAGTCTTAGCCCCTGCAGACGAGGTTTGTCCATGTAGGTGTATCCTGTGAGTATGGATCGGTAGAGGGAAAAATAGTCCTTGGGTTTTTGCCAGGTTTCAGTGAGGAAGAGGAAGTGAAGGTTATTGTCCGTAATGACTTCATTCAGGGTGGGGCCCTTATTGTTGAGTGAGCAGGTGTTCAGCAAAGCCAGTTTCAGGTGACGTTTCTTTGTGATTGGATGAGAGGCTTGAAGGAGGGGACGGAGATTGGACAGATTCACTAGTTTGATGACGTCTGGAACATCTGGAAGTCAATGTGTGGCAGGACCAGAGTGATGGGATGGAGTTAGGGGAAGAGAAGTTGTATGTGAAAATGCGTCTTGAGCCTCGATGTGGAGGACGGCGTCTGCTGAGTAGTCCAGTTTCTCTGAGAACAGTCCGGGCGAAGGTGATTATTGAGGAAGAGGAGGAGTACAGCGGCGGCATGATCTAGCCGGGGAGGGCTAGCAAAGAGCTAATGTTAGCATGGGCATGTGGTTCAGTTCATAGATTGGCCGCCCACTGATCGGAAGACCATGACCATGGCAGCCAACATGTCCAAGTACCCTTGGACAAGATACTGAACCCCAAATTGCTCCCGATGCTGCGTTCATCGGTGTGTGAATGAATTGGCGTTGAAGTGGCAGGTGGCATCACTGTGGCACCCTGGTAGCCTCAGCAGCCATTTTGGGGTTCAGTAGCACAAGGATACTTCAACATGTAGGCTGCAACGGTCAGGGATCGAACCACCAACCTTCTGATCAGTGGACGACCGCTCTACCAACTGAGCCACAGCCGCCACCGAGTTGGTCAGCAGAGAGAAACCAGCCAGCCAGAGTCCGGCGGGGTTGACCACAGTGGGACAGGAGAATCACAGCGGTGGGGCGTGTGGTGGCAATGAGACCGGCAGAAAGTTGAAGCCAGACCACTGCCGCTGCGCTGGTAAGGCCATCCTGGAGTCCTGGAGCTAGCAGAGCAGAGATGCTAATCCAGGTGAGCTGGTTGACCGGTGAGGATGATGACGGGGAGTAGTCAAAGGTAAGTATCATCAAAAGGCATAGAATAACGTCAATAGTTGATGAGCGTCCGCCATCTTGGTCTTCAAAGAACTCAGGTTACACAGGTAACCGGGCAACTTGTTGATGTGTGCTGTAGTAACGTGGATACTGTAAATCCACAGCCACAGCATTTGTTTACAGCTCAAATGTTTATTTGACACCATCAAAATTTCAACTGAGACTTATTGAAATTAACTGAGGTGACTTAATGCCGGTTTTGTTTTCTATAAGACTTTGAATTTTGCTGAAACAATGCTGACGCAAAAACAGTTTTGGTAAAAGATTAAGTTATTGAAGTAGTTTTTCAAGCAGAAATGCCAAACATTCTCTGGTTTCAACTTCTGAAATGACAAATATTTGCCTTGTTTCTTAGTTAAATGTTCTAGTAAACTGAATTTCTTTAAGTTGGACTGTTAACCTGATAACACGTAACTGGAAAACTGCCGGGGTCATTTTTAGAATCCATGATTAATCAATTGCGAGTAGTGATTCACCAGGAAAGCAATCATTAGTTGCAGCTCTAGAACACTTGCTAGTTATGATCTTTCCTTTTTTCACGCCACTCTCCTGCCACAGAGGTTTGTTATCCGTAGGAGGTTTTTGTCTATTACATTGTAAAAAGCCGATTTATAAACACAAGAGTACAAAAACAGAAACAGTGACTGACCAGTAAAGGTAAAGATGAAGACACAGATGGAGATAACCCACGATACTCGGCTGTTGCTCTCCCCAAACTCCTCCATCAGATCCTGGAGGAAGACCCCCAGGCTCTTGAGGGTACCATAGGTGCAGACTTCGACCAAGAAGAAGGCTGCAGCCACAGCCCAGCCCCAGCCGCCATCAGGCACCTCGGAGTAAACATTTGGACCCAAACATTGGGAAGTAGGCCCCCTCATGGCTACAGCAGACCACCTGGAGGAAGAAACAGGGCTCATGTAAGTGAACTCCACCACAAACTGGAAACAGCTGCCTGCTGCTGCTGGAAACACTACTGCTGTTACAATTACCTCATTTTAGTTGACGATTAATTTGTCATCCAAATAATTGCAATTAACAATTTCAAAAGTAATAGGCACAAATCAGAAACAACTGGAGGAGCATTTGACTACTAATAAGGTTAATTGGCAACAGGTCAGTAACATGACGGGGTCAGGGACAGATCAACACTCTGCTGTTCCCTGGGCAACAATATTAAAGGGCCCCATCATCAGGACCCCAGAATCACCATCATCTGACAAAATGTAGAATAAATGACAGTAATATACAGTTAATATACTCAACACATCTATAACTAACTGTCATCAAGAGCATTTTCATGTACAGATGTTCAAACGCTCATAGAACTACAAATGCACCATAATGTCCAAACAAAACACATCATCATCAGTATAATCTGGCAAAATTCACCCACTACAGAGATAATAATAATAATAATAATAATAATAATAATAATAATAATAATAAGCAGTGTTGCCAACTTAGCCTCTTTGTTGCTATATTTAGCGACTTTTCAGACCCCCTTAGCGACTATTTTTCAAGAAAGCAACTGAAGACAAATCCAGAGACTTTTTCTGGTGTTATTGGAGACTTTTGGAGACTCGACAGTCGAAGCGGCCCAGTCCTCCTGCAGCAGTCTCTCCCAGTTGCAGAGCCAGAGGGGATGTTAAACCCTTAGCGTCCAGTCTGTAAATTGCTAACAGGCTAACAGTTAGCTCTGTAGCAGTACAGTGTGTACAGAGCTAACTGTTAGCCTGAGAGCACATACACACTGTGCTGCTACTGAGCTAACTGTTAGCCTGTTAGCACATACACACTGTACTGCTACAGAGCTAACTGTTAGCCTGTTAGCACATACACACTGTACTGCTACAGAGCTAACTGTTAGCCTGTTAGCACATACACACTGTACTGCTACAGAGCTAACTGTTAGCCTGTTAGCACATACACACTGTACTGCTACAGAGCTAACTGTTAGCCTGTTAGCACACACACACTGTACTGCTACAGAGCTAACTGTTAGCCTGTTAGCACATACACACTGTACTGCTACAGAGCTAACTGTTAGCCTGTTAGCACACACACACTGTACTGCTACAGAGCTAACTGTTAGCCTGTTAGCACATACACACTGTACTGCTACAGAGCTAACTGTTAGCCTGTTAGCAAAGGGGTGAACACATGCAGCTGGGAGAGACTGCTGCAGGAGGACTGGGCCGCTTACTCTTCTTAACGAGCTTCCGACCCCCCGGCTCGTTAAGAAGAGCTGCTGCCCCCGCGGCTCGTTAAACATGGTTTTCTTGATAAAAAACAAAATCATTATCAATAAAACCATGTTAAATGTCTAGATATCAGCTCTTAAATTAAACTCTTATCAGCTATTTTTGTTGTTATCATTATATTTGTCCAAACAAATGAACCTTTAGTTGAACCAGACATTAAAATGAACAAGAAACTGAAGAAAACAAGGAGGTCTTATATTTTTTTTCCATGACTGTAGGATGATGTTAAGGTGCTGCATCACGGGACTGAAAGTACACTGTAAAAAGGTGTTTAGTCTAAAAGCCAGATAAAAACACTAAATCTGAGGGAAATAATCTTGCTGCATGGACAGATAATTTACCTTGACAAGATTTATTAAATTCAGATTATTAAATCTAGAAATAAGCATGTTGAACACTTAAAATAATAAATTAACTCTTAAACCAGATAAAGTAAAGCTGCCAGCAGTGATGAACTGGCCCGAGCAGAGTGACCTGATGATTATTTGGTTCTTACCAAGATAAAAAAAAACTTTAGATTTAGAAGAGTTAGATCATTTATCTGGTTTTAACAGTTCATTTATTATTTTAAGTGTTCAACATGCTTATTTCTAGATTTAATAATCTTAATTTAATAAATCTTGTCAAGGTAAATTATCTGTCCATGCAGCAAGATCATTTCCCTCAGATTTACTGTTTGATCTGGTTTTAGACCTTTAGATTTACTGTTTGATCTGGTTTTAGACCTTTAGATTTACTGTTTGATCTGGTTTTAGACCTTTAGATTTACTGTTTGATCTGGTTTTAGACCTTTAGATTTACTGTTTGATCTGGTTTTAGACCTTTAGATTTACTGTTTGATCTGGTTTTAGACCTTTAGATTTACTGTTTGATCTGGTTTTAGACCTTTAGATTTACTGTTTGATCTGGTTTTAGACCTTTAGATTTACTGTTTGATCTGGTTTTAGACCTTTAGATTTACTGTTTGATCTGGTTTTAGACCTTTAGATTTACTGTTTGATCTGGTTTTTGTTGTGTTTTTTTACAGTGTTTTCTTTAACTCTTCGCTTCCTGCTGCTTTAAAGGCTCGTTACTAACAAACACCAGAAAACTAACGTTGGATTTCATTTTCGAGCCAAGCAGTTATTAATATATTTATTGCTGTGTCAGACAGCTGATCCAGTTATTAATATATTTATTGATCTGTCAGACAGCTGATCCAGATGTGCCGTCAGTAATCTACTCACCGAGCAGAGATGATGCTGCTGTCTGAGTCTGTCTAGTCCTGGAGAGAGAACAACAGTGAAGCTGTAACTGTGTTTGTTTCTTCAGGCTTCATCTTCAGTCCTCGCGATCATTTCCTGAATCTTTTGGCTGCAGATCTTTACTGGATCAAGCCGGTATTCAACGCGGGCGCGCACACATCCGCCGGCGTCATGAACGCGCAGGGCGGGGAAAGACACGAGAAAAAAAAAAAGAGGAACACATGGGGACAAAAATAAAATAATAAACACAGGGGAAAATAGAAACCCATGGGGACAAAAAAGAAAAAAAGGAAAAAATAGAAACGGGAAAAAAAAAATAGAAACACATGGGGGCAAAAAAGAAAAAAAGGAAAAAATAGAAACGGAAAAAGGGGAAAAAAATAGAAACACATGGGGACAAAAAAGAAAAAAAATAGAAACACATGAGGAAAAAGGAAAAAAAATAAAAACACATGGGGAAAAAGGAAAAAAAATAGAAACACATGGGGGCAAAAAAGAAAAAAAGGAAAAAATAGAAACGGAAAAAGGGGAAAAAAATAGAAACACATGGGGACAAAAAAGAAAAAAAGGAAAAAATAGAAACGGAAAAAGGGGAAAAAAATAGAAACACATGGGGACAAAAAAGAAAAAAAATAGAAACACATGAGGAAAAAGGAAAAAAAATAGAAACACATGGGGAAAAAGGAAAAAAAATAGAAACACATGGGGACAAAAAAGAAAAAAAATAGAAACACATGAGGAAAAAGGAAAAAAAATAGAAACACATGGGGAAAAAGGAAAAAAAATAGAAACACATGGGGACAAAAAAGAAAAAAAATAGAAACACATGAGGAAAAAGGGAAAAAAATAGAAACACATGGGGACAAAAAAGAAAAAAAATAGAAACACATGAGGAAAAAGGAAAAAAAATAGAAACACATGGGGACAAAAATAAAAAAAATAAAAACATAGAAACACACGGGGACAAAAAGAAAAAAAGGACAAAAATTGAAACACATGGGGACAAAAAGAAAAAAAGGAAAAAAATAGAAACACATGGGGACAAAAAAAGAAAAAAAGGAAAAAAATAGAAACACATGGGGAAAAAGGAAAAAAAATAAAAACACATGGGGACAAAAAAGAAAAAAAATAGAAACACATGAGGAAAAAGGAAAAAAAATAGAAACACATGGGGAAAAAGGAAAAAAAATAGAAACACATGGGGACAAAAAAGAAAAAAAATAGAAACACATGAGGAAAAAGGGAAAAAAATAGAAACACATGGGGACAAAAAAGAAAAAAAATAGAAACACATGAGGAAAAAGGAAAAAAAATAGAAACACATGGGGACAAAAATAAAAAAAATAAAAACATAGAAACACACGGGGACAAAAAGAAAAAAAGGACAAAAATTGAAACACATGGGGACAAAAAGAAAAAAAGGAAAAAAATAGAAACACATGGGGACAAAAAAAGAAAAAAAGGAAAAAAATAGAAACACATGGGGACAAAAAAAGAAAAAAAGGAAAAAATAGAAACACATGGGGACAAAAATAAAAAAATAGAAACACATGGGGACAAAAAGAAAAAAAGGACAAAAATTGAAACACGTGGGGACTAAAAAGAAAAAAAGGACAAAAATTGAAACACATGGGGACTAAAAAGAAAGAAAGGGGAGAAAAAGGGAAATACATGGGAGAATAAAAAGAGAAAAGAAGAGAAACATCTCTCTGATGCCAGCTGCCTGTTAACAAACACCTGCACAGGCTGAATCTCTTATTGTAAGTCGCTTTGGACAAAAGCGTCTGCTAAATGACATGTAATGTACTGTAATGGAAGAAGTATTCAGATCCTTTATTTACTGCAGTAAAAGTACTAATACACACTGTGACATGACTCCACTACAGTAAAAGTACTAATACACACTGTGAAATGACTCCACTACAGTAAAAGTACTAATACACACTGTGAAATGACTCCACTACAGTAAAAGTACTAATACACACTGTGAAATGACTCCACTACAGTAAAAGTACTAATACACACTGTGAAATGACTCCACTACAGTAAAAGTACTAATACACACTGTGAAATGACTCCACTACAGTAAAAGTACTAATACACACTGTGAAATGACTCCACTACAGTAAAAGTACTAATACACACTGTGAAATGACTCCACTACAGTAAAAGTACTAATACACACTGTGAAATGACTGAAGTAAAAGTACAAACGTATCAGCATCAAAATGTACTTAAAGTACCAAAAGTAAAAGTACTCGTTCGGCAGAATGTTTTATATATTCTAATCTTATTGTAATTTAAACTCTGTAATATATAAATGTCTCACCTGCCTCTCAGCTGTGACTCGTCCTCTGACTTGTGTCGAGTGTTCAGAGAACCTGAGCGACTCGTTTCACACTGAGGAGGCGTCGCCACGGAGACCAGCACTGAAGTCTGACTGCCCAGAGTCATGTTCAGTGTTCAATGTTACATGTTCAATGTTCAATGTTGAATGTTAAAATGTTAAAATGTTAAATGTTAAAATGTTAAAATGTTAAATGTTGAATGTTAAAATGTTAAAATGTTAAAAGTTAAAAGTTTAAATGTTTAAAAGTTAAATGTTAAAAGTTAAAATGTTAAATGTTAAAAGTTAAAATGTTAAATGTTAAAAGTTAAAAGTTGAATGTTAAAATGTTAAATGTTAAAATGTTAAAATGTTAAATGTTAAATGTTAAAATGTTAAAATGTTAAATGTTGAATGTTAAAATGTTAAAATGTTAAAAGTTAAAAGTTTAAATGTTTAAAAGTTAAATGTTAAAAGTTAAAATGTTAAATGTTAAAAGTTAAAATGTTAAATGTTAAAAGTTAAAAGTTGAATGTTAAAATGTTAAATGTTAAAATGTTAAAATGTTAAATGTTAAATGTTAAAATGTTAAAATGTTAAATGTTGAATGTTAAAATGTTAAAATGTTAAAAGTTAAAAGTTTAAATGTTTAAAAGTTAAATGTTAAAAGTTAAAATGTTAAATGTTAAAAGTTAAAATGTTAAATGTTAAAAGTTAAAAGTTGAATGTTAAAATGTTAAATGTTAAAATGTTAAAATGTTAAAAGTTAAAAGTTTAAATGTTTAAAAGTTTAAATGTTAAAAGTTAAAAGTTGAATGTTAAAATGTTAAATGTTAAATGTTAAAATGTTAAATGTTAAATGTTAAAATGTTAGAATGTTAAAAGTTTAAAGTTTAAATGTTTAAAAGTTTAAATGTTAAATGTTAAAAGTTAAAAGTTGAATGTTAAAATGTTAAAAGTTAAAAGTTTAAAAGTTTAAATGTTAAATGTTAAAATGTTAGAATGTTAAAAGTTTAAATGTTAAATGTTAAAATGTTAAATGTTAAAATGTTAAAATGTTAAAATGTTAAAATGTTAGTGATGTTTAAATGTTAATTTTTTTTTAATAAAAACTAAACTAAAACTAATAAAAACTAAACTACAACTAATAAAAACTCAAGTAAGACTAACACTAAAACTAATTTTAAAAAATTCAATACATTTACGAGATAAAAGGTGACGAATTTAAGAGAAAAAGTGACGAACTTACAAGAAAAAAGCGACAAATTTACAGGAAAAAATCTCAAATTTACGAGAAAAAAATGACAAATCTAAAGAAAAAATTGAAAAATTTACAAGATAAATTTACAAATTTACGAGAGAAAAAAAGTGACAAATTTATGGGGAAAAATTGTCAAATTTACAAGACAAAATGACAAATTTAAAAACTAAAACTACGCATTTTCCCAAAAACTAAAACTAATTAAAACTAGCAAACTCACTCTAAAAACGTTCAAACTGAATTTGAAAACAAAAAATCAAAACAAAATTAAAACTAAAACTAATCCAAAACTATTATAACCTTGGTTTGGGCAGATATGCTGCTGGTTTTGTGTGCACCCATTGACACTGCAATGATGTAATACTACTGTAACAATAATAATGTTTTCAAATTCAGTTAGTTGTAATGAGTTTTTAGAGTGAGTTTGCTAATTTTAATTCGTTTTTTATTTTTTGGAAAATGCTTAGTTTTAGTTTTAGTTGTTCTTAGTGTTGTTCCCTCACCCATAGTGCTTTTTCTTGTCAACCTTTGCTTTTGAAATTCAAATAAAATAATGATAAAATAAACTATTTTGTCATACAAAGTAATAAATAGACTAGGAATAAATAAAAGCAAAACATTGTTGTAGCCAACGGAGAAGTGACAGCGCCCGTTGCCCCAGAAACCATAAATACTTATAAACTTAATAACCTGCTCAACCTTAGATTGCTCTCTTGTTGTGTTGGCTCTTTGTCCCACTGTGTGGAGGGTTACAAGGTTTTACAAGGTAAAAGTAGCTTCCCTAACACACGGGTTGTGTAATCAGCAACCAAAAGGCAATACAGACAAAAGAAATGCTGTTTTTTTTCCCCCAGGGTTAATCAGGGTTTAGTGCCCAGGATGATATAATCTGTAGGCAATAAAAAGCAGAAATGAGAGCATGTGAGCCATTAAAGTGACTCTAGCAACACTAGTGGACTTTACATCGGAGTTTAACAGTCAAAGTCAATCAAATGTTGGAAGTCCAAACTTATGTAATAATGTCCTGGTGGCTTAAACAGGTCGCCACCTCTCAGTTTAATGTCTAATTTCACATAATAATTAAAAAAACATTTACAAATTTTAGGAGAAAGGAGAAGAGTCAAAATGAGAAGAAAAAAAGTTGAAATCATGAAAAAAGTCCAAATAACAAGTAAAAATTTGAACTCAAGAGAAAAAGTCAAAAGAGCGAGAAAAAAGTCAAAATGAGAAAAATGTTGAAGTCAAGAGAAAAAAGTCAAAATGAGAAGAAAAAAGTCGAAGTCATGAAAAAAGTCCAAATAACAATAAAAACGTCAAAATAACAAGAAAAAATTTGAACTCAAGAGAAAAAGTCAAAATAGCAAGAAAAAAGTCAAAATGAGAAAAAAAAGTCGAAGTCACGAAAAAATGTCAAAATAACGAGAAAAATGTTGAAGTCAAGAGAAAAAAAATCAAAATGAGGAGAAAAAAATTGAAGTCACGAGAAAAAAGTCAAATAACAAGAAAATAGTCAAAATAACGAGAAAAAATTTGAAGTCAAGAGAAAAAGTCAAAAATAACGAGAAGAAAGTCAAAATGAGAAAAAAAAGTTGAAATCATGAAAAATGTCAAAATAATGAGAAAAATGTTGAAGTCAAGAGAAAAAAGTCAAAATGAGAAAAAAAAGTTGAAATCATGAAAAATGTCAAAATAATGAGAAAAATGTTGAAGTCAAGAGAAAAAAGTCAAAATGACAAAAAAAAGTTGAAATCATGAAAAAATGTCAAAATAATTAGAAAAATGTTGAAGTCAAGAGAAAAAAGTCAAAAAGTTGAAATATTTGCCGTCGTGCGTGACATCTAACACGCGTCCCACTTGGTCTGACAGTCATCAAATCCTGTTCAGCTGCCAACAGCTGCGGCCGCCGTCGCTAACTGCACGTTACCTGTTCGCTGCTGATCGTAAACAAACCAGTATTGCTAACTGTGCACTGTAAAGAAGCGGCAACCTCCAGGTCTGAGCAGGAGGCAAACCAGGAAGTGCCTTAAGCTGCATTCTACCAAAAATTCCAGCAGGGGGCGCTGACGGCTGCAGAAGCATTTTGTTCCATTCATTTCAATACAAAATGAGAAAAATTCTCACTTGATTTATTACCTCAGAAATGTTTTTTAGGACAACACTATGGTCTCAATCACTTGTAAAAATGTTCTTCAAGATAATTATATATATATATATATATATATGTGTGTGTGTCTCAAACTTGCGGCCCGCGGGCCAATTGTGGCCCTCGTGATGATATTTTGTGGCCCCCACCTTGATATGAAAGTTTAATGTGAGTTTTATATGAATGGCACTTTACCATGTTGTGTGTGGAAGGTCCCTTTAATTACTTTTTTTTTGCCATTTTGTGTCTTTTTTAAATAATGTTGTGTCTTTTTGGTAATTCTGTGTGTTTTTTGGTCATTTTTTGTCTTTTTTTTGGGTCATTGTCTTTTTTTTTTTTAATTTGTGTCTTTTTTGGTCATTTTGTGTCTTTTTTAAGTAATTTAGTTTTTTTTCCTGTCATTTTGTGTATTTTTTGGCCATTTTGTGTCTTTTTTTTTGGTCATTGTGTCTTATTTTAGTAATTTTGTGTCTTTTTTTGGTCATTTTGATATTGCCTCCAGCGGTAATTTGAGTTTGAGACCCCTGATATAAATACATATATACATATATATATACATATGATGTAAATGTGATTGTGATGGTGCCTCACCAGCCATCAACCTCACCGCACGTCACTAAGATACAACATATGCTAGGTTCAACGGTTTGTCTTTTTTCTATTTTAGTTTTCAAGCTGAATCTGGATTTAATCGGGTCAAGTGAAATGACCCGACTGTTGCCAACAGCCAATGGAAAAGAGAGGGCGGCACACAGGAAATAGCATCAGAAGACGACAGGAAGTAGTGGGAATTTATTGACCCAAACCAGGTGGCAAATTCCAGCAGGGGGCGCTGACGGCATTTAGGTCCATTCATTTCAATGCAAAATGAGAAAACTTGTCACTTGATTTATTAGCTCAGAATGTTTTTTAGGACAACACTATGGTCTCAATCACTAGTAAACAATCTGATGTTAATAGTGTAAATAATGGCCCCATTTAGAAGAAAATAGAAGATAAAGAATCGTATGATTTGGGGCGGGGCTACCTTTGATTGACAGGTCACTAAGAAGACGAGCCGTCATCAGGAGAGAAGCAGAACGATGCGTATCCACGGCAACATGTCAATAAAGTTATATAGATATAAAAAAAGGAGGTTTAGCGGTTTGGTCTCATAACTTTATAGTAAAATAACTTTATTATATGTTATTTATAACTGTACGTAACTTTATACAGTTTTATAAGCAATAATAAATACCCAAATGTGAGAATATTGAAAAAATCCCTGTGTACTCAGAGCTACACACAGTGAACTGTTGCTGTAAATGTTGTGTAATGTTTGACCTGTAACTCATAAAACCATAAACATCCATATAATATATAAGCTTCTTTATCAAGTGAAACAGGAAATAACAATATTTAACCAAGACAAGGTATTTGCTTTGCATAGGTTCATGTTTACTCCACTCTATGTGTTTATTTCTGTTTCTTTCACTCATTTTGGTATTGTGCAATTAGCAAAATACTTTTGCTTTTTCACAAAATATAATAGGCACAAACAAACAAACATACAGTACATAATCACCTTCTGACATGTGTCCAGGAGGCAAAAACACAGAAACATCCATTACATGTAATGCAGTAAAATACAACACAGAACAAACATGAACAGTTCTTCAGTTCTTTATCACGGAGGTGAAAGAAATATTAATGAGAGGAAAACTAAATGTTGCTACAATATTGCAACTTAAAAAAAATATTTGTCAAGTAAAAAAAGCTATTAAAAGTTGTTATATTTCTGCTCCAGCATGCACCTCACACTGTCGTAAAACAGTCAATAAAGACAGGTTTTAGTTTAGTTTCCGTAGGCGACAGCATGTAAAGTTCAACACTTTCCTCTGATGGTGATAGTTGATTGAAAGTCAACAGAGTTGAGATCGCTGCTGAAGTCTTTAACATCATTATGTAACATGAGGAGCCGGATTCACAAAGCATCCTTAACCCTTTATGGCAGAGGAGTCAAACTCTGGCCCGCGGGCCAAATTTGGCCCGCAGTGTAATTATATTTGGCCCGCGAGGAAATACCAAATGACAACCAGAGCTGGCCCGCCGGTATTATACAGCGCAAATAATACTACAAATCCCAGAATGCTCTGCTGGTGTTGTGGCTTGAACACAGTAGATCAGTGTGGAGCAAACTGAGCAACAATTAAAGTTGTCTTTATGCACTTTTTCTTGCTAGTCCAAGGCTTGAATGGCTGCACATTCATTGAAGGATATTATTATTAGTCATTTGGTTTATTATTGTTATTTTATTCTTACGTTTATTTTTAGCCTGTGGAAAAAGATTACTGTTAAATTTAAAGAAGGCCGCATATAAAATAAAGGGACATACGATTTTATATTTGAATTTTATTTAAGAAATGAATGCCATTGATGTGTTTGTTTGTTTTATTTGATATTTGATTTTGCATGTTTGCAATATTAAGTTATATCAAGCTTTGCTTGTTCCGTTTCGTTTGAACTTGTTTACGTCAATTTTTTCAATAAATATCAATGTTGGCCCGCGACTTTGTCCAAGTTTTACATTTTGGCCCACTGTGTATTTGAGTTTGACAGTCCTGATTTAAGGGATGAAGAACTATATTTGGTAACTTCAGTGGTAACTAACTGGTCATCATGTCTCTCTGTTTGGTCGTAGAGCCACATGGATTTATTCCAGATAATCAGCAAAGATCAGGCTACGTCCTAGACAGTGACACCATGACATCTGACCAATCACTATGATAATAATAAAGTCATATTAATAGTTCAACAGTAAATATTTTTTGTCATTTTGTGTCTTTTTTGGTCATTTTTACATACATTTTTTGTCATTTTGTGTCTTTTTTGCATCAATTTTTTTTTTTTTTGGGGGGGGGGGGTAATATTTCGAGAAAAAAGTTGCAAATTTACTAAATCAAAGTGGCAAATCTACAAGAAAAAAGTTGCAGATGTAAGGCAAATTTATTTAATTTATATTAACTTTATTCACCTGGACCTCCATGAAAAAAAATCAGCAAGAAACAGTCGTTCAAACAGAGTTATTCTTCAGTGACTTGTACCACGAGAACTTGACTATGACGGCATATTAGGGCCAAGTATGAATAAAAATAAAAGAACAAACCCGGGGGGGTGCAGATTTACGAGAAAAAAGTGGGGAAAAAAGCAACTTTTATCTCGCAGATTCACCACTTTCAATCTCATAAATCTGCACATTTTTTTCTCGTAGATTTGCCACTTTAATCTGGTAAACTTTTCTCTCTAAATATTAACCCCCTCCCCCGGGTCCGTATGTTTTTTTTACACATTCTGTCACTATATAATATCCTCCAATATTCTCTAGGGTTTAAATTTGGATTTCCTATTAAGGGTTAAGAAGAAAATGCTTCTTAAGTGCCACTTTTCTCTTAACTTTGCTCTTAACCCATAAGAACCCAGACCCAGTAATCCTTAAAGGAACATTATGGAGGAAATACCACATAGAACACATTTATGATGTTTTTTCAAAAAAATTCTACTCCTAAATGTCAAAAGATCTGTGATGTGACACATATATGATACAATGAGCGTTTATGGTATTTGTATTTATGATATTTCTTATTTTAAAATAAAAAAAATAGACATTTTCTACTTAGAGACACAAATTTGCCTTTTTCTTTGCATCTCCTCAACATTTATCAAAATTGTGACATTAATAGTGCTGTTTAACAACTAATTATTTTTCAGATTTGTACTTTTTTTAAGTAACAAAATAATAATACATCAATAATAAATAAAAACAAACATCCATTTGCCTTTTTGTTTGTATCTCCATAACACATATCAAAATTGTGACTTTAATTTGTTCAGGAAATCTGGTCAGAACAAGTTAAATGTAATAAAGGACACTCTATTAATAGATTAGAATTGTTAAATGGGTTTAAACTAATTAAAAAAACTAAAAAAATAAGCTTTTTGAAATTAGCTACTTTTTCACATTTCTGTTTCCAGTCACAGAAACATGTTGGAGAAGTTTTAATGAGGGATTTAATGAGTTAATGTGAAGCATAAAGCTGAATATGGGAGATTCTAGAAGATTTAAAGTGTTTGTTACACGGGGGTCGCCATTGGTTGTTATGGGTTAAGACAAAATTTAAGAAGATTTGGTATTCATGAAGAAATTCTGATCTTTTCTTTAGTTGTTTTCTTAACTTTCCTCTTAAGTTTTTTTCTTGAAAACAAAGTTCTCATAATTCTTCTCAACTTTAAGAGAAACCCTCAGCAGTCTGAAAACAGCAACAGAGAAAAGAAACGTCTTGATATGAATTTACTTGAACACATTTGTTATTTGACATTCATTTGATTTCTTTAATATTTAGTTTAGACATTGTGTTAACAGGTTTTGTTCACTGATGTTGGTCAGAGTAGTTTTTTTGTGAATGTATCACAGAAATCTTATTGTGGCAGTTGACATATAATTAAAATGTCCTTTCAGTCTGTGTTCCTAGATTACACTACAATGTTCTCTTAGTAAATCAAAGAGGCAGTTGTTGTATTTAATACTACTTAATTAATGATCTAGTGATCTTAAGTTAAAAATCTGAGAACGTCCTAAGTGAGAAAACTAAGAAGTTCCTCAGACATACGACAATTCTTAAGAAAAAAATGGTGAATAACATTTAAGAACATTCTAAGGAACATCTTTTTTTATCTTAAGAACACTTTTGTGAATCCGGCCCCTGGTTGTGGTTCTCTCTGAAATGTCTACATGACGTCTACTTCTTGTCAGTGTTTGTTCCCCATATCAACTTGAATGTTAGCGTTATTAAATATTACTTTCTCTCGAACAGAAAATAAAAATAACTTGGCACCCTGAAAGACTTTTTTTTTTGCGGTTCGTCCTTCTCGCCAGCACCTGTCTGTCTTTTTGTCCATCTGTCCTTCTACGTATTCACGAACGCCGGGCCTGGCCGCCTCCAGTCCCGTCTCGGCACCAATTAATCTATCAAAACACACCAACAGGCCAGTTAGATGAAACCTCCAGGATCAGAACATGCAGCTTCAGCCCCAGTTCAGTTTCTGGGCCAGAGGAACAGTGTGGTAAAACTACGGCGTCATATTTGAGTCACAAGTCGCGTGAGCGATAACACATCTGCACGCACGAATATGTGCACGCAAATTATTTTGTGTAATGCACGCAGATTTTAACTGCAGCGCGCACTTGTTTCATCTTCGCGCACATATTCAGCAACCGAGTGAAGCAGAGGCAGGCGAGCAACTAAAAAACAACAGCAACACGCACATAAATGAAGACGAGCGCCATCCTCTGCTTCAGAGAGACAGCCTGCAGCGCGCGCGCAGATCTGCACCGCGCGCAAATTATTTCGTGTCGCGCGCAGATTTCAACTGCCGCGCGTACTTGTTTGATCTTCGTGCACACATTCAGCAACCTGCAGCTCTCTGCTCCGTGTCACGGCAAACCCATGGATCTAACACTTTAACTACTGTAGGATCATTAGTATGATGTCCATTGTAAAAGGCAGATAAAACAGTGTGTTTTTACTTAAAATTTACTATATATTCTAATCCATACTATTAGTAGTAGTAGTATTTACAGGAATAGAAACAAGAAACAGCACTTTTTAACCTTTTTATTACAAGTGATGAAGCGGAGAATTATGGTCGTGAACATCATGAAACAACCCTTGTTGTTGTTGTTGTTTACATGATGCCACCACTGAGCTGTCAGCAGAAAACTGAAAAGGCCACGTGGAGGCTAGAAAATGACCAATCATAAGAGGGCCGGGGTCAGCGAGCACGGGGGAAAGAGAGCGAGAGCTGGAGCGAGCCAGCGCGCGCAAAGTAGCTGTTTTTGTGCATGTTGCTGTTGTTTTTTACTCGCTCCGCCTGCCTCTGCTTCACTCAGTTGCTGAATATGTGCGTGAAGATCAAACAAGCGTGCGCGGCAGTTGAAATCTGTACGCGTGCAGATGTGTTATCGCTCACGCAACTTATGACTCAAATATGACGCCATATAAAACAAACACAAAACAATCGGCATTCTCTGTAATCTGGGATTCCCTCTGCTGACATGAAGCAACACTTTATGCATGTTTTGGTATTACTCTATAACAGGTCGGCCACCTGAGGCTCCAGAGACACATGAGGCTCTTCAGGCCGTCTGCAGTGGCTCCCTGAGGCTGGGACCAAAACATTTATACGATACATTTTTTAATTTAACATTGGTGTAGGCCCTGTTGACGCAAAGTAATTTGTGTTCCTACCAAGATTATTATAGTTAACGAAAACTAACAAAATAACGAAAACTAGAATTGAAAAAACATTTTCGTTAACTGAAATAAAAATAAAAAACAGAGTTTTTAAAAAAACGATAACTAACTGAAACTGTATTTTGTGGTTACAAAACTAACTAAAACTAACAAATTATAGTGAAAATGTCCCTTCCTGGACTCAAATAATAATCAGAACATGATATGTTGATATTGGGAATAGTGGGGTTGTCCTCTGATTTGAATTGTGCCACAGACTCAGTTTGCTTCTTCGCAATCTGAGTCTTTCTGTGTGCACGATTGCAAAAAGTAGCTAGCTAACAGTTAGCACTTCTGGATGCTAGCTAGCTAACAGTTAGCACTTCTGGATGCTAGCTAGCTAACAGTTAGCACTTCTGGATGCTCACAGGAGGAAACTCATTCTCGTCGTCCAGACAAACAGGACCAGCAGCAAACTCGTGTTCTGGAATGACTTCGCCTTTCTTCGCCCCGCCATCTTCAGAGTACCCTGAAGAAACAGGTAGAAAACAGGTAGAAACAGGTTGAAAACAGATAGAAACCGGTAGAAACAGGTAGAAAACGGGTAGAAACAGGTAGAAAACGGGTAGAAACAGGTAGAAACAGGTAGAAAACAGGTAGGAAACAGGTAGAGACAGGTAGAAACAGGTAGAAAAAGGTAGAAAACAGGTAGAAACAGGTAGAAACAGGTTGAAAACAGGCAGAAACAGGTAGAAAACAGGTAGAGACAGGTAGAAACAGGTAGAAAACAGGTGAACAAGGCAGAGAAATCATTAGAACAGCATGATCTTTAGGTAGACCTCAGGTTCTTCATATTGGTTGTGTAAATCAGTCATTCTCAAACTCTAGACCACAAGATGATTTCTGGGTTTCGCCAAATCATTTTGGAAAAAATGTAAATGCACAAAATTAATATTCAATGACATCAATTCAGACAGGGAGATGTTTTAGTTGTTGTCTGCTTCATTATTTACATATTTATTTACAGACTGGTTTAAGATAGACATTGTGAACAGAACATTTAAGTTGCTCCCTAACTTTTGGCCTGTAGTGTAGTTTTCTATGCCAGTTTCTACTTTCTGGTGCAAATTGAACCAGCGCCTAATGGATTAGTGTGTGTGTGTGTGTGTGTGTGTGTGTGTGTGTGTGTGTGTGTGTCTCTGGGGGACAACCTGTCCCTTCACCTCCATCAACACTTTCTACTGAAAAACTCTCCAGTTCACCGAGGATAGAGCTGAGGCCAGAGAAAACCCGGCAGGACGTGTGTGTGTGTGTGTGTGTGTGTGTGTGTGTGTGTGTGTGTGTGACTACTGACCAGTGAGGGTAGCAGTGACGGGGCCAGAGGGAGGTAAGGCAGCTGTAGCAGCATAGGATGGACACGCCTTCACTGGCCCTGTGACCTCTGACCCTTCTGATAGTCCTTCTTCACCCTCGTCATCATCGCTACCAAACAGCCTGTGAGACGAAGAGGAAGCATCATCATCATTTTATTTATTCTTGTGTTGCCTTGACATAATCCCTAATCTAGTTTCTATTTCAGTCTGTTTTACTAATATTACTTTCTCATAGCTTTAGAATCTATTTAATTAAAAAAATGATCATTTTCGTTGTCTGGCAACCAATGGACTCTAAAGGACACATTGCTTTTGTCTTTTCCTGGTTTTTATGTGTGAAGCACTTTGAACTGTATAGCAGCTATTCTCAACCTTGGGGTCCTGACCCCAATTGGGGTCCCTAGATGATTTCTGGGGGTCACCAAATAATTTTGGAAGTCAGCTCTGTCTCCACTGTGTTCATGTGTTTTAGTATTTTCGTGTCTTTTTTGTGGTCAATTTGTGTCTTTTTTGGTCATTTTGTGTCATTTTGTGTCTTTTCCGGTCAATTTGTGTCTTTTTTGGTCATTTTGTTTCCTTTTTTTTTGTCATTTTGTGTCTTTTCCGGTCATTTTCTGTCTTATTTGATCATTTTGTGGTCAATTTGTGTCTTTTTTGGTCATTTTGTTTCCTTTTTTTGGTAATTTTGTGTCTTTTCAGGTCAATTTGTGTCTTTTTTGGTCATTTTGTGTCTTTTTTTGATCATTTTGGGGTCAATTTGTGTCTTTTTTGTTGGTCATTTTGTTTCCTTTTTTTGGTCATTTTGTGTCTTTTTAGTCATTTTGTGTTATTTTTGGTCATTTTGTGTCTTTTTTGGTCAATTTGTGTCTTTTTGTGGTAATTTTTTGGTCATTTTGTGTCTTTTTTTGATCATTTTGTTTCCTTTTTTTGGTCATTTTGTGTCTTTTCCGGTCAATTTGTGTCTTTTTTGGTCATTTTGTTTCCTTTTTTTGGTCATTTTGTGTCTTTTCCGGTCAATTTGTGTCTTTTTTGGTCATTTTGTTTCCTTTTTTTTTGTCATTTTGTGTCTTTTCCGGTCATTTTCTGTCTTTTTTGATCATTTTGTGGTCAATTTGTGATTTTTTTGGTCATTTTGTTTCCTTTTTTTGGTAATTTTGTGTCTTTTTTGGTCATTTTGTGTCTTTTTTTGATAATTTTGGGGTCAATTTGTGTCTTTTTTGTTGGTCATTTTGTGTCTTTTTTGTTGGTCATTTTGTTTCCTTTTTTTGGTCATTTTGTGTCTTTTTAGTCTTTTTGTGGTCATTTTTTGATCATTTTGTGTCATTTTGTGGTCAATTTGATTCTTTTTTGGGTAATTTTGTGTCTTTTCTGACCAATCCCAAAGTAGCAAGTTATTACTTTACAAGGATTCTTATAGCAAAGGTCTTATATTAAAAGTAACAATAAAATATAAACAAATATATAAATGCACAGACAGAGAGATGTTTTAGTTGTTGTCTGCTTCATTATTTGTCCAAAATTAGTCGTATCAACTGAGTTTGTCTGATCTGAACTGTGAGATTCTGTTCAGTGAGACAACATGATGTTAGATTGAGTTGAATTAATTACTTGATTGCAAAGATTACTGTCACACCGCGGTGAGGTTGTGTTTTATTTTGTGTTTTGGTCTCATTATTTCCTGTTTTATTTTGGAATAGTAACTTTCCTCTCTCCTTCCCCGTGTGTCATCTGTCTGATTGTCTTCCCTATTCACCGAAAAAAACATTTTTTATTTTTTATTTTCCATATAATAAATATTTTTGGGCTGGAACATTGGTTTTTATCACAGCCTTGGATATGTCAAAGATTAAGAATAAAAAAAGATTTTGATGCATTTTTAGTTTTTGTGTAGTGTCAGATTTAAAATGTACTACCCTTTCAGGCTCAAAATGTCCACTTCCAAAAAAAAGGCAATGCAATTTTTTTTTTTTACTTTTTTCTGCAGAAACAACTTCTGCCCTGCTCAAAACTACAAACAATCAAAAACATTCAAACAGGAATTTGAGGATTTTAACCCTTCAAGTCAGTTTGATTGCAGCATTTTTTTGTAGGTGGACATTTTCAACCCAAACGGTCTGAAAGGGTAGTTAATTTGTACACAGTCTATTATTATTATAGACCCAGTAGAAAAAATTAATTTCAAAATACATCAAGAAAAAAAACTTTCTTACAAAAATCATGCCATTTGCAGTACTACAGCCAAAATCATTGCCAAAACAAAAGTGAAAAATGACAAATATGGGACCACCCGAGTGGTCCCAGAGGGTTAATCATTTTATTTTCAGGTAAGAAACTTGGCCTACTTTCATCCCAATAAGCTGACTGTCTAACTTTACTGTATGAACTGAGAATTCCATCTTTGGGGTAAACTGAGTTTTGGATTTGTAAACTTATACTGAATAAGACCATATGTGCTGAAATGCTCATTTATGATTCAAAAGAGTGAATCAGAGTGCCGGCCTGTGTCCTCCCTCCTTTATTTTCAGCCCTTATGCACCTTAGTTCAACCAGTTTTATCTGTGTTTACCTGTGTTTGTGGGCTAACGTGCACTCCCCTCCGTCCAGTGGATCCACGTCGTAGATGAAGAGCTGGCCGTCAGCTGTGGCCACCAGGAGGCGCGGAAGCTTCTGGATCCTGGAACAGCATCGGTTTCAGTTGGTTTCTTACATTTATAGGCTCATTTATGTCCGACCCAACAGTGAGAGGAACAAGAAAAACTAATTAGGGATGTTTCCATTACAGTCCAATACCCAGAATGAGGCGGGTCTCACTCGCCGAAATGCCCCTAATCTGAATACGAGCCGTCCTAGCGTTTTGTCGTCCCTCTAGAAGAGCAGGGCCGTGTTTCTCCCCTGAAAACAGCCTGGTTGCTGATTGGATAGAACGCTAAGCAGGATGTGATGTAGTACTCGACGCCACAACAACACGCAACATTTGTAAAAGCAGGCGAAGCAGTGTTGCCAACTTAGCAACTTTGTTGCTATATTTAGTGACTTTTCAGACCCCCTTAGAGACTATTTTTCATAAAGCGACTGGCGATAAATCCAGCGACTTTTTCTGGTGTTATTGGAGACTTTTGGAGACTCGTTCTTACTCTTCTTAACGAGCCGCGGGGGCCGGAGGCTCTTCTTAACGAGCCACGGGGGCCGGAGGCTCTTCTTAACTTAAGAAGAGTTAGAACGAGTCGAAGCGGCTCAGTCCTCCTGCAGCAGTCTCTCCTAGCTGCGGAGCCGTGGGGATGTTAACCCCTTAGCGTCCAGTCTGCAAATTGCTAACAGGCTAACAGTTAGCTCTGTAGCAGTACAGTGTGTATGTGCTAACAGGCTAACAGTTAGCTCTGTAGCAGTACAGTGTGTATGTGCTAACAGGCTAACAGTTAGCTCTGTAGCAGTACAGTGTGTATGTGCTAACAGGCTAACAGTTAGCTCTGTAGCAGTACAGTGTGTATGTGCTAACAGGCTAACAGTTAGCTCTGTAGCAGTACAGTGTGTATGTGCTAAGAGAGGGCGTGGCCTGAGACATTAGGGAGGGCGTGGCCTGAGACTTTAGAGAAGGTGTGGCCTGAGACTTTAGAGAGGGCGTGGCCTGAGACTTTCGAGAGGGCGTGGCCTGAGACATTAGAGAGGGCGTGGCCTGAGACATTAGGGAGGGCGTGGGACATTAGAGAGGGCGTGGCCTGAGACTTTAGAGAGGGCGTGGCCTGAGACTTTAGAGAGGGCGTGGCCTGAGACATTAGAGAGGGCGTGGCCTGAGACTTTAGAGAGGGCGTGGCCTGCGACTTTAGAGACGGCGCGGCCTGAGACTTTAGAGAGGGCGTGGCCTGAGACTTTAGAGAGGGCGTGGCCTGAGACTTTAGAGAGGGCGTGGCCTGAGACTTTAGAGAGGGCGTGGCCTGCGACTTTAGAGAGGGCTTGGCCTGAGACTTTAGAGAGGGCGTGGCCTGAGACTTTAGGGAGGGCGTGGCCTGAGACTTTAGAGAGGGCGTGGCCTGAGACTTTAGAGAGGGCGTGGCCTGCGACTTTAGAGAGGGCTTGGCCTGAGACGTTAGAGAGGGCGTGGCCTGAGACTTTAGAGAGGGCGTGGCCTGAGACTTTAGGGAGGGCGTGGCCTGAGACTTTAGGGAGGGCGTGGCCTGAGACTTTAGAGAGGGCGTGGCCTGAGACTTTAGAGAGGGCGTGGCCTGAGACTTTAGGGAGGGCGTGGCCTGAGACTTTAGAGAGGGCGTGGCCTGAGACTTTCCTGGTGGACACTCCTCCCCCTAAAGGAAACACGGCTAATAATGTACACTTACTTGTCACCCTTCAAATAGTTTATCATCAACCTGTTTCCTGTGCCAGTCATAGTTGGATCAGGAATGAACAGAAATTTGTGTCAATCCACAAAGCATAACTACACACACAACACAAACACAGATGAAGTGTAATGTAAAAGAGAAACTGACGTGGCGAGGCTGCAGACGTTCCTCTGGCCGGTGGTGAGGTGAACAGTGGCGAAGGCCCGGTCTTGGCTCATCATGCCTGATACCTGAGCAGGGAGGTAGCTGCTGGCTGCTGAGAACATCTTTCCTACGTAGGAGGTCCACGTGGCCGCCTCGTCCTCTCCACTACACACAGGGTAAAAAACATTTAGAACGTTCCTCCTATCACTTCATATATACAGTACAGTGTTGTCAGGACTAATAGAACTAAAAAGATCTTTAAATTAACCCTCTGGAGTCCACAAAGCACCGGAGCAAGACTTCTTCATGACGCTGCAACATAAAAACGAAGCAGCATGGAGCCCTGCTGGCAGCTTTTTTTACTAGTTTCCAAGTTCAATTTAATGCATCAACTCTTTTTCAGCAAAGGTAAAAAAAACAACCACCTCAACCAGGTGTGAGTTTTTGCAGATTTTTCAAATTTTGCAGTTTGCATTCAGCATTTTAAATGCAATATTTTGTCTTTACTGTTTTTTTTGTGTGATTTTTGTCATTTTTTATGTGTGATTTTTATCAATTTTTGTGTGTGTTTTTTTGTCATTTTCTGTGTGTTTTCTGTGTGTTTTTTGTAATTCTTTGGGTGGTTTTTGTAAAGAAAATGTATGTGTTTTCAGTGTGTTTTTGTGTGTTTTAAGTGGGTTTTTTGTTTAAAAAAATGTGATTTTTATGTGTGTTTTTGTAATTTTCTGTGTGTTTGTCATTTTTTGTGTGGTTTTGTGTGTGTATTATGTGTGTTTTTGTGTTCAAAATGTTGATCCAGCAAGTCAAAATGAAAAAAATAATAATCAGGTCATATCGGTGAGGTTGTGCTGAAAACAATGATACCAAAATGGCATGGTGAACACTTTTTTAGTCGTTTATACAGGCAGAATGAAAAGGAGTCAAAAACCGACAAAATAGCCCCAAACTCCAAAGGGTTAACTGTAGCACCCAATTGGGCACGGCCCTACAGGTACATCTAAAAAAAATTAGAATATCGTGAAAATGTTCAATATTATTTTCGCAGTATTAATGCAGTAATTCATGCAAAAGGAGCCCAACCAAGTATTGATAGATAGAAATGAACAGACTTTTCAGAAGCCTGACATTTGTGTTTAAATATCCTTTTTTTATTGATCCAATGTAATATTCTAATTTTCTGAGACACTGAGTTTAGTGTTTTCATTCTCTGTAAGCCAGAATCATCAAAATTACAAGAAAAACAGGCTTGAAATATTTCACTCTATGTGTAATGAATCTATATAATGTATGAGTTTCACTTTCTGAAATGATTGACAAAAAATATTGAACTTTTTCATGATATTCAAATCTTTTGAGATGTACCTGTATATGCCATGTGGTTAACATGTGTGTGTGTGTGTGTGTGTGTGTGTGTGTGTATTTACCTTGGTCCTAGTTGCTCTAATTTAAAAATATGAACTGTCTCTGTGTTGCTGGAAGCACAGAGGAACTGGCCGTCAGGGCTGAAGGACAAAGAGCTGATATTGACGTACCTGCACACACACACACACACACACACACACACACACACACACAGTTTTAACATCTAAACCAATAGTTACAGCTCTCAGAACACAGCTGCAGTCTAACCCTAAACACCAAAGTCACACACTTGCATGCATGCCAAAAGAATGCAAGTTTTATATTGTTAGCTGTGTTTCTCTTACATTGGTCAGTGTATTTCTCTTATAGAATGCAGATCTTATATGATGTGTTTGAACTCTGACCTCTTCATGCCCCGACGGAATTCAAACAGACGAAGGCCTTCAGGAACGGAGAACACTCGGATGACGGTGCCCTGGACAGACATTAAATATATATATATGTGTGTGTATAGTCAGTGAAGTGTCATATATACTATGAAACACAAGAGCTACATATTTTTTAGCAGAGTGTTCCTTTAGTGTCTCTCATATGTATTTTGATGTGATGGGTCAAAGTGGAGCAAAGCTTGGATTAAAGCTGGAGAAGCTTTGGGCACAAATTCCAAAATAATTGTTGAGAATAATGTTATTCCAATATGTTGACGTGTGCAACACATTTTAACAAAAATACACTGTCCTAAGAATGCATGTGCTTCATATCTAGTTATTCACTTCAGTAATCCTGATGTCATTATGTAGGGGAAATGTTCAAACTGTTTTCTTTGCAAACTCGAAGCCTATGAGAACAAACCGTGATTCAAGTCTCTGCTTGGCTACATGAACATCAGATGTTGGCAACATCTTCATCAATTCAAATTACAATTCAGCATTTAGAAAACTACAACACAATAAGAAAAACGCTGCAAAGACCACAACACAACAGAAGTGTTTCCAGAGGACACTTAAAAGTGATGCACACGTCTGGACACGCGTGAAATGATCATGTTTTTTTCAAGATAATCATAATTTCACGTTATTATGTGTAATTATCACATTACTTCATAATAATGATATTTTCATGCTATAATGTGATATATAGCGTTAGCCCACTAGCGTTAGCCTGCTAGCCCGTATCAATCACATTGCAGTTAAACATATCAAATAAATGAATGATTCACGTTTTAGTTGGTCTCTCTCAACGGCACCCAGTTCGTCTTCGTCTTGCTAGCCCGCTAACGTTAGCATGCTATGATCGTTGTAGCGTTATAACGTGAAATTATCATTATCTTCAAATAACGTGATAATATCAATCGTGTCCAGACGTGTGCATCACTTTTAAGTGTCCTCTGGAAACACTTCTGTTGTGTTGTGGTGTTTGTTTTCTAAATGCTGCTCTTGTGTTGTCAGATTGATGAAGATGTTTTCTCAGTTTGCTTGTGTTTTATGTATTTGCATGTGTTTTCCACCATAGTTTTGTCCTCTAAGGAACATAAATGTGCTAAACACATTTCATAGTACTGTGTTTACTTAAACATAGCAAAATCCAAAATCTAATTAATATTTTGGTGGGGGCACTGGGGGAAAAATCAAATTAAAAAAACAGTCTATGAGGACCCCTGAACATGTATAGTAGTACCAAAGTGTTGGATGGACAGGATGCCCCCTAGGACTAACTCTGTGGGAGCTAAAGGTAAAGCATCTCAGGCGGCGGAGGTCTGTTTTACCCTCTCTGAGGCACTGGCAAGTTTGGTAGCCGAGGCATTGAAGGCGAGAGCTGCCAGAGGACTGTCATGAGCCTGGATCTGGGTCACCGTGTCCTGAAAGACCAAAAGGATGATACAGGAGACAGAAAGAAAGTTATTTCAACATTTTTTTAACACAGAAGATGACCTCAGAAAAAAACAGCTTCAGAGAAAGTGCTTCCAGAAAAAAAACGGTGTTGCCACCGTTGCCAATTAAACCTGTGTTCTGTCAAAAAAATTCGGTTTCAGGTCTCTGCCCTCTAGTTATGTCATCCACTCTAGCCTCTCCATAGGGTAAAATTGGGGGGATTTTTTGGCGTGTTTTTGCAGAATAATTTGAAAACCGTTTGCCGAAAATCCTTCGAAAAGTCATAGCACACTTGTCATGGCCGAACCGATTTGATACCTTTTGAGTGTATGTGCCAAACCAAAAAAGTTAGGTAAAATGACCAAAATAAGACACTAAATTACGAAAAAGACACTAAATTACCCCAAAAATTATGTAAAATTACCAAAAAAAGACACTACATTTCTAAAACAAAGTCATAAAAGCTTTGTAATATAATTATTTGTTTCCAAATGTATTTTTTGACAATTTTTTCTCTCCTCTCCACTCTAGCGATGAAGTCATCCACTCTAGACTCTCCATAGGGTAACATTGGGGGGATGTTTTTTACCTGTTTTTGACGAATAATTTGAAAACCGTTTGCCGAAACCCTTAGAAAAGTCACAGCACACTTGTCATGGCCGAGCCGGTCCATTTGATACCTTTTTAGTGTATGTGAGACCAAAACTCTGGGAGGAGTAGTCGACCGGAAAAAACACGGAAGAAACGGAAGAATAAAACCTAGGATTAAGCCCGGTGAATAGTACATAGTGTGCTCTTTCAAGCCAACTCAATAAAACCAAGCGATTCTGTAGCATGTCATGTGAGCCGTGTTGTGATGACTTGTTAGCTTACCAAACTGTTGGCATCATACACTATGATAACTCCAATGGTGGCGTTGCCGGGGTATGCCAGGTAGGAGTTGGAATGGTTTATAGAAAGAGCACAGAGACCTGCAAGAGGGGAGACATGAGGGAGAGTGTTAAAAAATAATTGTCAACCTTTATTGAATAGTTGTTCACTGAGTGTTATGTACGGTGGCCCTGAGAGCTCACAGCGCTGCAACTAGAAAAAACACATGCAAATACACAAAACACAAGCACACTGAGAAAACATCTTCATCAATCTGACAACACAAGAGCAGCATTTAGAAAACAAACACCACAACACAACAGAAGTGTTTCCAGAGGACACTTAAAAGTGATGCACATGTCTGGACACACATGATATTATCATGTTATTTCAAGATAAATATTATTTCACATTATAACTTTATGGTGTGAAATTATCACTTTATTTCATGATAATGACATTTTCATGTTATAACTTCATATATAGTGTTAGCCCACTTGCGTTAGCCCACTAGCGTTAGCCTGCTAGTACATATCAATCACATTGCAGTTAAACAAATCAAATAAATGAATGATTCCCGTTTTAGTTGGTCTCTCTGAACGGCACCGAGTTGGTCTTGGTCTTGCTAGCCCGCTAACGTTAGCATGCTATGAACGTTAGCGCGCTATAATCGTTATAACGTGAAATTATAATTATCTTCAAATAAGGTGATAAAATCACAAGCTTGTCCAGACGTGTGCGTCACTTTTAAGTGTCCTCTGGAAACACTTCTGTTGTGTTGTGGTGTTTGTTTTCTAAATGCTGCTCTTGTGTTGTCAGATTGATGCAGCGCTGTGAGCTCTAAGGGCCACCGTAGATTATGTCATATTTTGCTATTGACAATAAGACCCATACCCAAATTGTAATAAATTGGAATTTTTCTTAAAGTTGTTTTAGTCAATAAACCAAACTAACATTGCACAACAGAAAGGGTGTGTTTATACTTCTCTCAAAATGAAAGTGTCACCTGAGGGGTTGGAGGGAGTGTTGAGCAGAGTCTTCAGGAGCTTCATGTCTTTGATGTTGTGGATATAAATGGATTCTTCAAGGCACACCACAAGCCTCTGCAAGACACAGCAGACCTCAGGTCATTACACTCCAAGTTAATGCAGTCAGGGTTGGCTTCTATTGCTCACATCAATCCCAAAATCCCACAGGAATCCCACTCATTACATGACATTACATAAAAGGTGTTTCCACTTCCGCCAAATACCCGCGGGGGCCGGAGGCTCTTCTTAACTAGCCGCGGGGGCTGGAGGCTCTTCTTAACGAGCCGCGGGGGCCGGAGGCTCTTCTTAACGAGCCGCGGGGGGCCAGAGGCTCTTCTTAACGAGCCGCGGGGGCCAGAGGCTCTTCTTAACGAGCTGCGGGGGCCAGAGGCTCTTCTTAACGAGCCGCGGGGGGCCAGAGGCTCTTCTTAACGAGCCGCGGGGGCCAGAGGCTCTTCTTAACGAGCTGCGGGGGCCAGAGGCTCTTCTTAACGAGCCGCGGGGGCCGGAGGCAGGTGTATAAAAAAAATGCTGATAAGTAATCGTAACTACTCTTGGCTTTTCAATAAAAAGATTTATAAAAATTGAAAAAAAGGAGGGCTATACGCAAAATAAGAAGAGCTTTTTTTTTTTTTTTTTAGGTGACCTTGACTTGTTTTATATATTCTAAATATATTATTAAATTATTTGTATTGATGCTTTTATGTAAGCAGTGTATTAATTTTGTAAAGACAGG
Organism: Centropristis striata; assembly: GCF_030273125.1. NCBI lineage: Eukaryota > Metazoa > Chordata > Actinopteri > Perciformes > Serranidae > Centropristis > Centropristis striata. The sequence goes on from NC_081529.1 coordinate 37,656,576, forward strand.
GCTCATTTAACTACTAAATATACTGTGATAAGATTTAATTTAAAAATGTCTAATCACTTTTAATTGATCTTGTTTTTTATCTTAAATCTCGACCTGTAAAGTAACTAAAGCTGTCAGATAAATGTAGTGAAGTAGAAGAATGAAATGACATAAAATGGAAATACTACAACATTATACTTAAGTCCAGTACTTGAGTAAATGTACTGAGTTACTTTCCACCTCTGGTTCTGGTGCTTCACTCCTGTCTGAGGGTGTGAAGGTGGCGTCCTACCTGTCTGTTGAGCTTGACAGCCAGGATGTTGTTGGGGTAGCTGTAGTTGCAGATCTCCGTCCCCTTCTTGAAGTGGTAGATGTTCATGCGGTGCGGCATGGAGGAGCTCACCACCACCACCAGACTGCTGGAGAACAGACGCTCCACGATGTAGACATCTGGAGTCTCTGCTGGGGAGAAGAGGGAGGATCAGACGGGACGGGACGCTGCTTTCATGTTGACTCGTTGTGTCTTAGACCCACGAGGTAGAGACAGCTACCTCAACCTTTCCCTCAAGAGAAATATTACATTCTCATCTCAACACAACATTTAAGTTGCTTCCAAACTTTTGGCCTGTAGTGTACTACAATATAAACTAGAAAATGTCCTCTGGGTAAATAGTGGAAGGGCCACGGGGGCTACTGCCGGTGTGTGTACACTATGATGAGATTCTTTGGAGATTTATAACAATTAATACTAGTAATGTTATGATACTATATAATATACAAGGAGCACACCTACAACAGACGATATTTTGTGGCCCCCAACTTGATATGAAAGTTTAATGTGAGTTGTGTGTGGAAGATTCTTTTAATTACTTTTTTAGGTATTTTTTTGTGGTAATTTTGTGTCTTTTTTTAAATAATTTTGTGCCTTTTTTTAATAATTGTGTGTCTTTTTGTAATCATTTTGTGTCTTTTTTGGTCCGTCATTTTGTTTATTTTTTTAAATTGTTTTGTGTCTTTTTTGGTAATTCTGTGTAATTATTGTCATTTTGTGTCGTTTTTTAAGTAATTTAGTTTTTTTTCTGTAATTTTGTGTCTTTTTTAGTAATTTTGTGTCTTTTTAGTAATTTTGTGTCTTTTTTGGTAATTTTGTGTCTTTTTAAAATAATTTTGTGCCTTCTTTTAATAATTGTTTGTCTTTTTGTAATAATTTTGTGTCTTTTTTGGTCATTTTGTTTCTTTTTTAAGTTATTTAGTTTTTCTCTGTCATTTTGTTTATTTTTTTTCATTGTTTTGTGTCTTTTTTGGTAATTCTGTGTAATTATTTTGTCATTTTGTGTCTTTTTTTTAAAGTAATTTAGTGTTTTTTCTGTCATTTTGTGTCTTTTTTGGTAATTTTGTGTCTTTTTTAGTAATTTTGTGTCTTTTTAGTAATTTTGTGTCTTTTTAGTAATTTTGTGTCTTTTTTAGTAATTTTGTGTCTTTTTTGGTAATTCTGTGTAATTATTTTGTAATTTTGTGTCGTTTTTTAAGTAATTTAGTGTTTTTTCGGTCATTTTGTGTCTTTTTTGGTAATTTTGTGTCTTTTTTAGTAATTTTGTGTCTTTTTAGTAATTTTGTGTCTTTTTTGGTCATTTTGTTTATTTTTTAAGTAATTTAGTTTTTTTTCTGTCATTTTATTCATTTTTTAAAAATTGTTTTGTGTCTTTTTTGGTAATTCTGTGTATTTATTTTGTCATTTTGTGTCTTTTTTAAGTAATTTAGTGTTTTTTCTGTCATTTTGTGTCTTTTTTAAAAATTGTTTTGTGTCTTTTTTAGTAATTTTGTGTCTTTTTTAAAGTAATTTTGTTTTTTTCTGTCATTTTGTCTTTTTATTAGTAATTCTGTGTCTTTTTAGTAATTCTGTGTCTTTTTTTTAGCAATTTTGTGTCTTTTTTAGTAATTTTGTGTCTTTTTTAAGTAATTTTGTGTCTTTTTTAAATAATTTTGTGTCTTTTTTGGTAATTTTGTTTATTTTTTAAGTAATTTGTTTTTTTTTCTGTCATTTTGTTCATTTTTAAAAAAAAAATTGTGTCTTTTTTGGTAATTCTGTGTATTTATTTTGTCATTTTGTGTCTTTTTTGTGTCATTTTGTGTCTTTTTTTAAAATTGTTTTGTCTTTTTTTTAGTAATTCTGTGTCTTTTTTAGTAATTCTGTGTCTTTTTTAGCAATTTTGTGTCTTTTTTAGTAATTGTGTGTCTTTTTTAGTAATTTTGTGTCTTTTTTAGTAATTTTGTGTCTTTCTTTGGTCATTGTGATACTGCCTCCAGCGGCCCCCAGGTAATTTGAGTTTGAGACCCCTGCTTTAGACCATGTTGTGCATCAAAGGGTTAATAACAGTGAAATGTAATTCTCTAGTAACTGTGGGTTGGTGAGTCAGAGCTCCATACTCACCACTCTCATGGATACAGTCCAGTTTTTCCACCGTGGTCAGAGAAAACAGCTTGTAGCCAGTTTTTGTTCCCAAAGCCAGCGAGCTGCAACACACACAGACACACAAATCAACCATCAGCACAACTAGTGAAGAGATTTATGGTTTATCATTTCAACTGCAGACGTGTTTCCCAGTGAAGTTATTTATTAAAGTTGGTTGGAATCAAACTGGAAATGATTAAAGTAAACAAATAAACAAACAGTCTGCCTCATCACCACCTTTGACCTGTTGACTTGATGTCATATCCAACATTATCATCTGCAAACTGACAAGAAAAAGGCTGAGTAAGCACCAAGTCTCTGTGCTGCGTTCCTCTTGTTGGTTGTAACAGAAATCTGATCTGACGTACAGCTTTCCAGATCAATGTTTCTTGTTACTTTCAGGACAAACTGCAGCTTCCCTTACACAGTACATGGAACACTATCTGGTTTTAAGAGTTAATTTCTTATTTTAAGTGTTCAACATGCTTATTTCTAGATTTAATCATCTTAATTTAAGAAATCTCTTGGTTTTATTCTGGTTTTATTCTGGTTTTAAATGGTTTAATTCTGGTTTTAAATGGTTTTAACTGGTTTTAAATGGTTTTAACTGGTTTTATTCTGGTTTTAAATGGTTTAATTCTGGTTTTAAATGGTGTTAACTGGTTTTAAATGGTTTTATTCTGGTTGTGAAGTTGGCTATGAAGTGGTTCAGGGTTTATTCACTGACTCTCCCTGGTTGTTACTCTATAGAGCCCCTAGTGGTGAAACTTGATATGTTTGAATATCAGCTGTGATAAAGATGCAGTAGTTCAGTTGGTACAGAATAAAGGACAGAGGTGGAAGAAGTATTCACATCATTTACTGCAGTAAAAGTACTAATACACTCTGTGAAATGACTCCACTACAGTAAAAGTCCTGCATTCAAAACTTACTGCAGTAAAAGTACGAAAGTATCAGCGTCAACATGTACTTAAAGTATCAAAAATAAAAGTACTCTTTATGCAGAATGAACCCACTCAGATTGTTTATATATTATAAATATATATATAAATTTGTTGGTAATTTTGTGTCTTTTTTAAATGTCGCTTTTTGGTAATTATAAATCTTTTTTGTAATTTTTTGTGTCTTTTTTGGTAATTTTAATTCTTTTTTTGAAAATGTGTGTTTTCGCTTATTTTTTGGAACTTTTATGGGGTTTTTTTTAAGGTAATTTTGTTTATTTTTGGGGTTATTTTACCACGTCTTTGGTAATTTTTGGTACATTTTGGTTTTACTGCAGTAAAAGTACTAATACACACTGTGAAATGACTCCACTACAGTAAAAGTACTAATACACACTGTGAAATGACTCCACTACAGTAAAAGTACTAATACACACTGTGAAATGACTCCACTACAGTAAAAGTACTAATACACACTGTGAAATGACTCCACTACAGTAAAAGTCCTGCATTTAAAACTTACTGAAGTAAAAGTACTGAAGTATCAGCATCAAAATGTACTTAAAGTATCAAAAGTAAAAGTACTCGTTATGCAGAATGGACCCACTATGATTGTTTTATATATTATAAATATATTATTAGATTTTTGGTAATTTTGTGTCTTTTATTTTGGTAATTTTGTCTTTTTCAAATGTTGTCGCTTTTTTGGTAATTGTAAATCTTTTTTGTAATTTTGTGTCTTTTTGAAAATTTTGTAATTTTTTGTGGTTTTTTTTGTTGATAATTTTAATTCTTTTTTTGGTCGTTTTAATTATTTTTTTGAATTTTGTGTCTTTTTTTTTAACGTTTTGTGGGGTTTCGCCTGTAATTTTGTGTCTTTTCACTTATTTTTCGGAACTTTAATGGCATTTTTTTTTTAAAGGTAATTTTGTTTTTTGTTTATTTTACCTCGTCTTTGGTCATTTCTGGTAAATTTTGGTTTTACTGAAGTAAAAGTACTAATACACACTGTGAAATGACTCCACTATAGTAAAAGTACTAGTACACACTGTGAAATGACTCCACTACAGTAAAAGTACTAATACACACTGTGAAATGACTCCACTACAGTAAAAGTACTAATACACACTGTGAAATGACTCCACTACAGTAAAAGTACTAATACACACTGTGAAATGACTCCACTACAGTAAAAGTACTAATACACACTGTGAAATGACTCCACTACAGTAAAAGTACTAATACACACTGTGAAATGACTCCACTACAGTAAAAGTACTAATACACACTGTGAAATGACTCCACTACAGTAAAAGTACTAATACACACTGTGAAATGACTCCACTACAGTAAAAGTACTAATACACACTGTGAAATGACTCCACTACAGTAAAAGTACTAATACACACTGTGAAATGACTCCACTACAGTAAAAGTACTGCATTCAAAACTTACTGAAGTAAAAGTACAAAAGTATCAGCATCAAAATGTACTTAAAGTATCAAAAGTAAAAGTACTCGTTATGCAGAATGAACCCACTCAGATTGTTTTAGATATTATAAATATATATATAAATTTGTTGGTAATTTTGTGTCTTTTATTTTGGTAATTTTGTGTCTTTTTTAAATGTCGTCGCTTTTTTGGTAATTGTAAAATCTTTTTTGTAATTTTGTGTCTTTTTGAAAATTTTGTAATTTTTTGTGTATTTTTTTTGATAATTTTAATTCTTTTTTTGGTCGTTTTAATTATTTTTTTGAATTTTGTGTCTTTTTTTTAAACGTTTTGAGGGGTTTTGCCTGTAATTTTGTGTCTTTTCACTTATTTTTCGGAACTTTAATGGCTTTTTTTTTAAGGTAATTTTGTTTTTTGTTTATTTTACCTCGTCTTTGGTCATTTCTGGTAAATTTTGGTTTTACTGAAGTAAAAGTACAAAAGTATCAGCATCAAAATGTACTTAACTTTTGTTTATTATGATTAGGTTTTGGCCTTACTTGAAAAACATTAACTTTGACTGATTAAATAATCTCCTTTTTCAGGGATTTTGAGATGCTGATTTAGTTGCAGTTTTAAATAAAAGTTAAACAGAAGGAGGTGTGAATCTGCAGAGACAGACTGGTGCAGTTAGCATGTTGTTGTCTCCACCAGGACACATTAACGCTACATTCCTGTCCTGCCTCGTCCTGTTTTACAGCAGGAAAACATCTGAACAACTCTGTTTTTATGGCCCCTGCAAAGCAAATTGTTATTATCATTATTATTATTATTATTATTATTATTTCAAAGAGTTGATTGATATTTGGAAAAAGAATAAGTCATTATGTGAGAGAGTGGAAAATATAATTTTTCTGCTGTCTGACATGAACTAGTGATGCAAGTTAGGACACACTTAGACAAAGAGAAAAACATTTAAATACACACATTCACAATGTCCTACTGCTATCTTTTATTATAAAATGAATGTGTTTTTTCTTTAACTTTTTACTCTTTTATTTCCTTTTTAACTCTAACTCTGTTTTTAGACTGAGTTTTTAATATTATTTGATTGTTTTATTGTTTTTACAATAAATAATTTACAATATATTTAGAAGTGTTAGATAATTTATCTTGTTTTAAGAGTTAATTTCTTATTTTAAGTGTTCAACATGCTTATTTCTAGATTTAATAATCTTAATTTAATAAATCTTGTCAAGGTAAATTATCTGTCCATGCAGCAAGATCATTTCCCTCAGATTTACTGTTTGATCTGGTTTTTAGACCTTTAGATTTACTGTTTGATCTGGTTTTTAGACCTTTAGATTTACTGTTTGATCTGGTTTTAGACCTTTAGATTTACTGTTTGATCTGGTTTTAGACCTTTAGATTTACTGTTTGATCTGGTTTTAGACCTTTAGATTTACTGTTTGATCTGGTTTTAGACCTTTAGATTTACTGTTTGATCTGGTTTTAGACCTTTAGATTTACTGTTTGATCTGGTTTTTAGACCTTTAGATTTACTGTTTGATCTGGTTTTAGACCTTTAGATTTACTGTTTGATCTGGTTTTAGACCTTTAGATTTACTGTTTGATCTGGTTTTAGACCTTTAGATTTACTGTTTGATCTGGTTTTAGACCTTTAGATTTACTGTTTTATCTGGTTTTAGACCTTTAGATTTACTGTTTGATCTGGTTTTAGACCTTTAGATTTACTGTTTTATCTGGTTTTAGACCTTTAGATTTACTGTTTGATCTGGTTTTAGACCTTTAGATTTACTGTTTGATCTGGTTTTAGACCTTTAGATTTACTGTTTTATCTGGTTTTAGACCTTTAGATTTACTGTTTGATCTGGTTTTAGACCTTTAGATTTACTGTTTGATCTGGTTTTAGACCTTTAGATTTACTGTTTGATCTGGTTTTAGACCTTTAGATTTACTGTTTGATCTGGTTTTAGACCTTTAGATTTACTGTTTGATCTGGTTTTAGACCTTTAGATTTACTGTTTGATCTGGTTTTAGACCTTTAGATTTACTGTTTGATCTGGTTTTAGACCTTTAGATTTACTGTTTGATCTGGTTTTAGACCTTTTTTACAGTGTGGTATTTTATTGTTTTTATTTATTACTCTACGTGTGTATGATTTTTACTGTATTTTAATAACTGTACAGCACTTTGGTCAACTGAGGTTGTTTTTAAATGTCTATAAATAAACTTTGACTTGACTTGTGTGTAGACTTCCTGTTTAATGTGTAATGAGTGGAGCTTAATAAACATAGAGCAACTTCCTGTAGTTGAATGCTACAGTTCACCAAGCACCTGGTAGATAATGACAGTATGAAACTTGTGTTTGCAACATGAGTTACAGCCTTTAATTAAAAGAAGAGTTTGTCAGACAACAGTGCTCTTAAGCAAGGCACTGAGACACCGACTGAGCTCTGTTACAACTGTCACACTAGATGTTGTGGTTACACTCAGCAGCTCCCAGAGGTTAAAGGGTTACTGAAGAAACACTGTTCCATAAGATGAGGGGAGTAGAGACACATAATGTGCAGCAAGACAGACTTTAAATATCTAGTTCACCTATTCTGTCCGACAGAGTCTAACTGCAGTAACTAGACACAAAATGACCAAAGATGACACAAAAATGACACAAAATCACTTAAAAAAAGACACAAAATGACAAAAAATGACAAAAAAAAGACACAAAATGACCAAAGAAGACACAAAATCACTTAAAAAAGACACAAAATGACAAAAAAATTGACCAAAAAAGACACAAAATGACAAAAAAATGACAAAAAAAGACACAAAATGACAAAAAAAGACAAAAAAGATTAAAAAAAAAAGACAAAATGACTAAACAAATGACAAAAAAGACACAAAATGACCAAAAAAGACACAAAATGACAAAAAAACACATAAAAAACACAAAATTATGAAAACAGTTCTCCTCACATATTGTACATATTGAAGTGCTGTGTAAACAGCCTCTCCTGTCCTCTCCTCTCTGCTGTGTAAACAGCCTGTCCTGTCCTCTCCTCTTAGCTCTGTGTAAACAGCCTCTCCTGTCCTCTCCTCTCAGCTCTGTGTAAACAGCCTCTCCTGTCCTCTCCCCTCAGCTCTGTGTAAACAGCCTCTCCTGTCCTCTCCTCTCTGCTCTGTGTAAACAGCCTCTCCTGTCCTCTCCTCTCTGCTGTGTAAACAGCCTGTCCTGTCCTCTCCTCTTAGCTCTGTGTAAACAGCCTGTCCTGTCCTCTCCTCTCTGCTCTGTGTAAACAGCCTCTCCTGTCCTCTCCTCTCTGCTGTGTAAACAGCCTCTCCTGTCCTCTCCTCTCAGCTCTGTGTAAACAGCCTGTCCTGTCCTCTCCTCTCTGCTCTGTGTAAACAGCCTCTCCTGTCCTCTCCTCTCTGCTGTGTAAACAGCCTGTCCTGTCCTCTCCTCTTAGCTCTGTGTAAACAGCCTCTCCTGTCCTCTCCTCTCAGCTCTGTGTAAACAGCCTGTCCTGTCCTCTCCTCTCAGCTCTGTGTAAACAGCCTGTCCTGTCCTCTCCTCTCTGCTCTGTGTAAACAGCCTCTCCTGTCCTCTCCTCTCTGCTGTGTAAACAGCCTGTCCTGTCCTCTCCTCTTAGCTCTGTGTAAACAGCCTCTCCTGTCCTCTCCTCTCAGCTCTGTGTAAACAGCCTCTCCTGTCCTCTCCCCTCAGCTCTGTGTAAACAGCCTCTCCTGTCCTCTCCTCTTAGCTCTGTGTAAACAGCCTCTCCTGTCCTCTCCTCTCAGCTCTGTGTAAACAGCCTGTCCTGTCCTCTCCTCTCTGCTCTGTGTAAACAGCCTCTCCTGTCCTCTCCTCTCAGCTCTGTGTAAACAGCCTGTCCTGTCCTCTCCTCTCAGCTCTGTGTAAACAGCCTGTCCTGTCCTCTCCTCTCTGCTCTGTGTAAACAGCCTCTCCTGTCCTCTCCTCTCTGCTGTGTAAACAGCCTGTCCTGTCCTCTCCTCTTAGCTCTGTGTAAACAGCCTCTCCTGTCCTCTCCTCTCAGCTCTGTGTAAACAGCCTCTCCTGTCCTCTCCCCTCAGCTCTGTGTAAACAGCCTCTCCTGTCCTCTCCTCTTAGCTCTGTGTAAACAGCCTCTCCTGTCCTCTCCTCTCAGCTCTGTGTAAACAGCCTGTCCTGTCCTCTCCTCTCTGCTCTGTGTAAACAGCCTCTCCTGTCCTCTCCTCTCTGCTGTGTAAACAGCCTGTCCTGTCCTCTCCTCTTAGCTCTGTGTAAACAGCCTCTCCTGTCCTCTCTCCTCTCAGCTCTGTGTAAACAGCCTCTCCTGTCCTCTCCCCTCAGCTCTGTGTAAACAGCCTCTCCTGTCCTCTCCTCTCAGCTCTGTGTAAACAGCCTCTCCTGTCCTCTCCTCTCTGCTCTGTGTAAACAGCCTCTCCTGTCCTCTCCCCTCTGCTCTGTGTAAACAGCCTCTCCTGTCCTCTCCTCTCTGCTCTGTGTAAACAGCCTCCCCTGTCCTCTCCCCTCAGCTCTGTGTAAACAGCCTCTCCTCTCCTGTCCTCTCCTCTCTGCTCTGTGTAAACAGCCTCTCCTGTCCTCTCCCCTCTGCTCTGTGTAAACAGCCTCTCCTGTCCTCTCCCCTCTGCTCTGTGTAAACAGCCTGTCCTGTCCTCTCCTCTCAGCTCTGTGTAAACAGCCTCTCCTGTCCTCTCCCCTCTGCTCTGTGTAAACAGCCTCTCCTCTCCTGTCCTCTCCCCTCTGCTCTGTGTAAACAGCCTCTCCTGTCCTCTCCCCTCTGCTCTGTGTAAACAGCCTCTCCTGTCCTCTCCTCTCTGCTCTGTGTTAACAGCCTCTCCTGTCCTCTCCTCTCTGCTCTGTGTAAAAAGCCTCTCCTGTCCTCTCCTCTCAGCTCTGTGTAAACAGCCTCTCCTGTCCTCTCCTCTCAGCTCTGTGTAAACAGCCTCTCCTCTCTGCTCTGTGTAAACAGCCTCTCCTGTCCTCTTCCCTCTGCTCTGTGTAAACAGCCTCTCCTCTCCTATCCTCTCCCCTCTGCTCTGTGTAAACAGCCTCTCCTGTCCTCTCCCCTCTGCTCTGTGTAAACAGCCTGTCCTGTCCTCTCCTCTCTGCTCTGTGTAAACAGCCTCTCCTGTCCTCTCCCCTCTGTTCTGTGTAAACAGCCTCTCCTGTCCTCTCCTCTCTGCTCTGTGTAAACAGCCTCTCCTGTCCTCTCCTCTCTGCTCTGTGTAAACAGCCTCTCCTGTCCTCTCCTCTCAGCTCTGTGTAAACAGCCTCTCCTGTCCTCTCCTCTCTGCTGTGTAAACAGCCTGTCCTGTCCTCTCCTCTTAGCTCTGTGTAAACAGCCTCTCCTGTCCTCTCCTCTCAGCTCTGTGTAAACAGCCTCTTCTGTCCTCTCCCCTCAGCTCTGTGTAAACAGCCTCTCCTGTCCTCTCCTCTCAGCTCTGTGTAAACAGCCTCTCCTCTCCTGTCCTCTCCTCTCTGCTCTGTGTAAACAGCCTCTCCTGTCCTCTCCCCTCTGCTCTGTGTAAACAGCCTCTCCTGTCCTCTCCTCTCTGCTCTGTGTAAACAGCCTCTCCTGTCCTCTCCTCTCAGCTCTGTGTAAACAGCCTCTCCTGTCCTCTCCTCTCAGCTCTGTGTAAACAGCCTCTCCTCTCTGCTCTGTGTAAACAGCCTCTCCTGTCCTCTTCCCTCTGCTCTGTGTAAACAGCCTCTCCTCTCCTATCCTCTCCCCTCTGCTCTGTGTAAACAGCCTCTCCTGTCCTCTCCCCTCTGCTCTGTGTAAACAGCCTGTCCTGTCCTCTCCTCTCTGCTCTGTGTAAACAGCCTCTCCTGTCCTCTCCCCTCTGCTCTGTGTAAACAGCCTCTCCTGTCCTCTCCTCTCTGCTCTGTGTAAACAGCCTCTCCTGTCCTCTCCCCTCTGCTCTGTGTAAACAGCCTCTCCTGTCCTCTCCCCTCTGCTCTGTGTAAACAGCCTGTCCTGTCCTCTCCTCTCAGCTCTGTGTAAACAGCCTCTCCTGTCCTCTCCCCTCTGCTCTGTGTAAACACCCTCTCCTCTCCTGTCCTCTCCCCTCTGCTCTGTGTAAACAGCCTCTCCTGTCCTCTCCCCTCTGCTCTGTGTAAACAGCCTCTCCTGTCCTCTCCCCTCTGCTCTGTGTAAACAGCCTGTCCTGTCCTCTCCTCTCTGCTCTGTGTAAACAGCCTCTCCTGTCCTCTCCTCTCTGCTCTGTGTAAACAGCCTCTCCTCTCCTGTCCTCTCCCCTCTGCTCTGTGTAAACAGCCTCTCCTGTCCTCTCCCCTCTGCTCTGTGTAAACAGCCTGTCCTGTCCTCTCCTCTCTGCTCTGTGTAAACAGCCTCTCCTGTCCTCTCCTCTCAGCTCTGTGTAAACAGCCTCTCCTGTCCTCTCCTCTCTGCTGTGTAAACAGCCTGTCCTGTCCTCTCCTCTTAGCTCTGTGTAAACAGCCTCTCCTGTCCTCTCCTCTCAGCTCTGTGTAAACAGCCTCTTCTGTCCTCTCCCCTCAGCTCTGTGTAAACAGCCTCTCCTGTCCTCTCCTCTCAGCTCTGTGTAAACAGCCTCTCCTCTCCTGTCCTCTCCCCTCTGCTCTGTGTAAACAGCCTCTCCTGTCCTCTCCCCTCTGCTCTGTGTAAACAGCCTGTCCTGTCCTCTCCTCTCTGCTCTGTGTAAACAGCCTCTCCTGTCCTCTCCTCTCAGCTCTGTGTAAACAGCCTCTCCTGTCCTCTCCTCTCTGCTGTGTAAACAGCCTGTCCTGTCCTCTCCTCTCTGCTCTGTGTAAACAGCCTCTCCTGTCCTCTCCTCTCAGCTCTGTGTAAACAGCCTCTCCTGTCCTCTCCTCTCAGCTCTGTGTAAACAGCCTCTCCTCTCTGCTCTGTGTAAACAGCCTCTCCTGTCCTCTTCCCTGTGCTCTGTGTAAACAGCCTCTCCTCTCCTATCCTCTCCCCTCTGCTCTGTGTAAACAGCCTCTCCTGTCCTCTCCCCTCTGCTCTCTGTAAACAGCCTGTCCTGTCCTCTCCTCTCTGCTCTGTGTAAACAGCCTCTCCTGTCCTCTCCCCTCTGCTCTGTGTAAACAGCCTCTCCTGTCCTCTCCTCTCTGCTCTGTGTAAACAGCCTCTCCTCTCCTGTCCTCTCCTCTCTGCTCTCTGTAAACAGCCTGTCCTGTCCTCTCCTCTCTGCTCTGTGTAAACAGCCTCTCCTGTCCTCTCCCCTCTGCTCTGTGTAAACAGCCTCTCCTGTCCTCTCCTCTCTGCTCTGTGTAAACAGCCTCTCCTCTCCTGTCCTCTCCTCTCTGCTCTGTGTAAACAGCCTCTCCTGTCCTCTCCTCTCTGCTCTGTGTAAACAGCCTCTCCTGTCCTCTCCTCTCTGCTCTGTGTAAACAGCCTCTCCTGTCCTCTCCTCTCTGCTCTGTGTAAACAGCCTCTCCTGTCCTCTCCTCTCTGCTCTGTGTAAACAGCCTCTCCTGTCCTCTCCCCTCTGCTCTGTGTAAACAGCCTCTCCTGTCCTCTCCTCTCTGCTCTGTGTAAACAGCCTCTCCTGTCCTCTCCTCTCTGCTCTGTGTAAACAGCCTCTCCTGTCCTCTCCTCTCTGCTCTGTGTAAACAGCCTCTCCTGTCCTCTCCTCTCAGCTCTGTGTAAACAGCCTCTCCTCTCTGCTCTGTGTAAACAGCCTCTCCTGTCCTCTTCCCTCTGCTCTGTGTAAACAGCCTCTCCTCTCAGCTCTGTGTAAACAGCCTCTCCTCTCCTGTCCTCTCCCCTCTGCTCTGTGTAAACAGCCTCTCCTGTCCTCTCCTCTCAGCTCTGTGTAAACAGCCTCTCCTGTCCTCTCCTCTCAGCTCTGTGTAAACAGCCTCTCCTCTCTGCTCTGTGTAAACAGCCTCTCCTGTCCTCTCCCCTCTGCTCTGTGTAAACAGCCTCTCCTGTCCTCTCCTCTCTGCTCTGTGTAAACAGCCTCTCCTGTCCTCTCCTCTCTGCTCTGTGTAAACAGCCTCTCCTGTCCTCTCCTCTCAGCTCTGTGTAAACAGCCTCTCCTGTCCTCTCCTCTCTGCTGTGTAAACAGCCTGTCCTGTCCTCTCCTCTTAGCTCTGTGTAAACAGCCTCTCCTGTCCTCTCCTCTCAGCTCTGTGTAAACAGCCTCTTCTGTCCTCTCCCCTCAGCTCTGTGTAAACAGCCTCTCCTGTCCTCTCCTCTCAGCTCTGTGTAAACAGCCTCTCCTCTCCTGTCCTCTCCTCTCTGCTCTGTGTAAACAGCCTCTCCTGTCCTCTCCCCTCTGCTCTGTGTAAACAGCCTCTCCTGTCCTCTCCTCTCTGCTCTGTGTAAACAGCCTCTCCTGTCCTCTCCTCTCAGCTCTGTGTAAACAGCCTCTCCTGTCCTCTCCTCTCAGCTCTGTGTAAACAGCCTCTCCTCTCTGCTCTGTGTAAACAGCCTCTCCTGTCCTCTTCCCTCTGCTCTGTGTAAACAGCCTCTCCTCTCCTATCCTCTCCCCTCTGCTCTGTGTAAACAGCCTCTCCTGTCCTCTCCCCTCTGCTCTGTGTAAACAGCCTGTCCTGTCCTCTCCTCTCTGCTCTGTGTAAACAGCCTCTCCTGTCCTCTCCCCTCTGCTCTGTGTAAACAGCCTCTCCTGTCCTCTCCTCTCTGCTCTGTGTAAACAGCCTCTCCTCTCCTGTCCTCTCCTCTCTGCTCTGTGTAAACAGCCTCTCCTGTCCTCTCCTCTCTGCTCTGTGTAAACAGCCTCTCCTGTCCTCTCCTCTCTGCTCTGTGTAAACAGCCTCTCCTGTCCTCTCCTCTCTGCTCTGTGTAAACAGCCTCTCCTGTCCTCTCCCCTCTGCTCTGTGTAAACAGCCTCTCCTGTCCTCTCCTCTCTGCTCTGTGTAAACAGCCTCTCCTGTCCTCTCCTCTCAGCTCTGTGTAAACAGCCTCTCCTCTCTGCTCTGTGTAAACAGCCTCTCCTGTCCTCTTCCCTCTGCTCTGTGTAAACAGCCTCTCCTCTCAGCTCTGTGTAAACAGCCTCTCCTCTCCTGTCCTCTCCCCTCTGCTCTGTGTAAACAGCCTCTCCTGTCCTCTCCTCTCTGCTCTGTGTAAACAGCCTCTCCTGTCCTCTCCTCTCTGCTCTGTGTAAACAGCCTCTCCTCTCCTGTCCTCTCCTCTCTGCTCTGTGTAAACAGCCTCTCCTGTCCTCTCCTCTCTGCTCTGTGTAAACAGCCTGTCCTCTCCTGTCCTCTCCCCTCTGCTCTGTGTAAACAGCCTCTCCTGTCCTCTCCTCTCTGTTCTGTGTAAACAGCCTCTCCTGTCCTCTCCTCTCAGCTCTGTGTAAACAGCCTCTCCTGTCCTCTCCTCTCTGCTCTGTGTAAACAGCCTCTCCTGTCCTCTCCTCTCTGCTCTGTGTAAACAGCCTCTCCTGTCCTCTCCTCTCTGCTCTGTGTAAACAGCCTCTCCTGTCCTCTCCTCTCTGCTCTGTGTAAACAGCCTGTCCTGTCCTCTCCTCTCTGCTCTGTGTAAACAGCCTCTCCTGTCCTCTCCTCTCAGCTCTGTGTAAACAGCCTCTCCTGTCCTCTCCTCTCTGCTCTGTGTAAACAGCCTCTCCTGTCCTCTCCTCTCTGCTCTGTGTAAACAGCCTCTCCTGTCCTCTCCTCTCTGCTCTGTGTAAACAGCCTCTCCTGTCCTCTCCTCTCTGCTCTGTGTAAACAGCCTCTCCTGTCCTCTCCTCTCAGCTCTGTGTAAACAGCCTCTCCTGTCCTCTCCTCTCTGCTCTGTGTAAACAGCCTGTCCTGTCCTCTCCTCTCAGCTCTGTGTAAACTTCTCCCCTCCTATATCTGTGTCTGTATATCTGTCTAACCATGTTGAACGGGTTTAAAATAACTATTTCTGTGTCTCTTTATATCTCAATGTCCATCCATGTATGACCCAATACACACTTTGTATATTAATACTACGTGTATAGAGTATTACACCTCATTGTACATCACACTTTCATTTGGCCAGAATTGATGAATCTGCTTATATTAGTTATTATAATAGTATTATATAAATCTCCCACTATGGTCACTTCACTAGTTGTATGAAGGTGAATCAGGTAAAACCTGATGTAAACAAACTCATCTGCTCTAAATCATTATATGCACATTTTGTAAACAAATGCTTCTGTATTCTTTTATTTACAGCAGGGGTCTCAAACTGGCGGCCCGCGGGCCAATTGTGGCCCTCGTGCTGATATTTTGTGGCCCCCACCTTGATATGAAAGTTTAATGTGAGTTTTATATGAATGGCACTTTATGTGTTGTGTGTGGAAGGTCCCTTTAATTACTGTTTTTGGTCATTTTGTCTTTTTTTAATGATTTTGTGTCTTTTTGGTCATTCTGTGTCTTTTTTAATAATTGTGTGTCTTTTTTAATAATTAGGTGTCTTTTTTTAGTAATTTTGTGTCTTTTTTAATAATTGTATGTCTTTTTTAAACAATGTTGTGTCTTTTTTTCTGTCATTTTGTGTCTTTTTGGGTCATTTTGTGTCTTTTATTTTTTGTAATTTTGTGTCTTTTTTAAGTAATTTAGGTTTTTTTCTGTCATTTTGTGTCTTTTTTGGTCATTTTGGATCTTTTTTAAAAAATAATTATGTCTCTTTTTTGGTAATTCTGTGTATTTTTCTGTCATTTTGTGTCTTTTTTTGTAATTTTGTGTCTTTTTTTTTTTAGTAATTTTGTGTCTTTTTTTAAGTAATTTAGGTTTTTTTTTCTGTCTTTTTGTGTATTTTTTCTAGTAATTTTGTGTCTTTTTTAAGTAATTTAGTTTTTTTTCTGTCTTTTTGTGTATTTTTTCTAGTAATTTTGTGTCTTTTTTAAGTAATTTAGTTTTTTTTTCTGTCATTTTGTGTATTTTTTCTAGTAATTTTGTGTCTTTTTTAAGTAATTTAGTTTTTTTTTCTGTCATTTTGTGTATTTTTTCTAGTAATTTTGTGTCTTTTTTAAGTAATTTAGTTTTTTTTCTGTCATTTTGTGTGTTTTTCCTAGTAATTTTGTGTCTTTTTTAAGTAATTTAGTTTTTTTTTCTGTCTTTTTGTGTATTTTTTCTAGTAATTTTGTGTCTTTTTTAAGTAATTGAGTTTTTTTTCTGTCATTTTGTGTATTTTTTCTAGTAATTTTGTGTCTTTTTTAAGTAATTTAGTTTTTTTTCTGTCATTTTGTGTGTTTTTCCTAGTAATTTTGTGTCTTTTTTAAGTAATTTAGTTTTTTTTTCTGTCATTTTGTGTATTTTTTCTAGTAATTTTGTGTCTTTTTTAAGTAATTTAGTTTTTTTTTCTGTCATTTTGTGTATTTTTTCTAGTAATTTTGTGTCTTTTTTAAGTAATTTAGTTTTTTTTCTGTCATTTTGTGTGTTTTTCCTAGTAATTTTGTGTCTTTTTTAAGTAATTTAGTTTTTTTTTCTGTCTTTTTGTGTATTTTTTCTAGTAATTTTGTGTCTTTTTTAAGTAATTGAGTTTTTTTTCTGTCATTTTGTGTATTTTTTCTAGTAATTTTGTGTCTTTTTTAAGTAATTTAGTTTTTTTTCTGTCATTTTGTGTGTTTTTCCTAGTAATTTTGTGTCTTTTTTAAGTAATTTAGTTTTTTTTTCTGTCTTTTTGTGTATTTTTTCTAGTAATTTTGTGTCTTTTTTAAGTAATTGAGTTTTTTTTCTGTCATTTTGTGTATTTTTTTTTTTTTAATTTTGTGTCTTTTTTAAGTAATTTAGTTTTTTTTTCTGTCTTTTTGTGTATTTTTCTAGTAATTTTGTGTCTTTTTTAAGTAATTTAGTTTTTTTTCTGTCATTTTGTGTATTTTTTTTTTTAGTCATTTTGTGTCTTTTTTCTAGTAATTTTGTGTCTTTTTTAAGTAATTTAGTTTTTTTTCTGTCATTTTGTGTATTTTTTCTAGTAATTTTGTGTCTTTTTAAGTAATTTAGTTTTTTTTCTGTCATTTTGTGTCTTTTTGTTTTAGTAATTTTGTGTCTTTTTTCTAGTAATTTTGTGTCTTTTTTCTAGTAATTTTGTGTCTTTTTAAGTAATTTAGTTTTTTTTCTGTCATTTTTTGTATTTTTTCTAGTAATTTTGTGTCTTTTTTAAGTCATTTAGTTTTTTTCCTGTCATTTTGTGTGTTTTTTGAGTCATTTTGTGTCTTATTTCGGTCGGGTTGATAGGGCCTCCAGCGGCCCCCAGGTGAGTTGATCTTGAGACCCCTGGTTTACAGGTAGAGTTTCCACTCATTATCTGCTTTAACTGACTATTATTTTGCTTACGTGGAGTCTTGGTTGAAGGAGGCGCACCCGAACCGGGTCCCGGGTCCGTCCGGCCCGCCAGGCCCGTCGGATCCCTCTCCGGGCTCCATACCGATCCCCAGCGACCTCCTCCCGTCCCTCCGCCCTGGATCGGAGGCCTGGGATCGGCTGAACCTCTCCGCTCGATGTCGGCGGAAGATTTACCTCCAATCTAGAAGAAAAGTACCCGGACGGAGAGAGGCTGAGCCCGGGGAGAGGAGGCGGCTCGGTCCGCTGCAGGTGAAGAGGCTCCGGCTCCTCTGAGGCTTTTAATTAATAGAGATCTGGATCCTTCAGACCTGCTGAGGAGAAGAAGACAAGAACTGATGCAAAACAAGAACAGCTGACAGCGCTACGTCACAGCTCCGCCTCTTCCCATTGGCTGGGAGGGAAACCATGTTGCTGCTCGCTGATTGGTTGTTAGAATAACTACGGTGTGTTTTGGTTTTTTTATTACTGATGGAATCTATTTATGGAAGAAAAACATCAAACTTAGGAAGAATTAATGAGATAGAATGTCATAATTATGAGATTTTTTTTTTTTTAAAAGTCTTAACTATGAGATAAAAAGTGATAAATATGACATAAAAGGTCGACATTATGAGATAAAAAGTGGAAATTAAGAGATAAAAAAAAGTCAAAATAATGAGATAAAAAGTCGAAATTATGACATAAAAAGTCATAATGAGATAAAAAGTCAAAATTATGAGATAAAACTCAAAATTATGAGACAAAAAGTCGAAATTAAGAGATTAAAAAAAATCAATATTATCAGATAAAAAAATCGAAATTATGAGATTAAAAGTCATTATTATGAGATTAAAAAATAAATATTATGAGACAAAAAGTCATAATAATGAGATAAAAAGTCAAAATTATGAGATAAAAAGTCGAAATTAAGAGATAAAAAGTCAAAATTATGAGATAAAAAAAGTCAAAATAATGAGATAAATAGTCGAAATTATGAGATAAAAAGTCATAATGAGATAAAAAGTCAAAATGATGAGATAAAAGTCAAAATGATGAGATAAAAAGTCATAATTATGAAATAAAAAGTCATAATGAGATTTAAAAAAAAGGTCGACATTATGAGATAAAAAATCGAAATTATGAGATTAAAAGTCATTATTATGAGATTAAAAAATAAATATTATGAGACAAAAAGTCATAATAATGAGACAAAAAGTCAAAATTATGAGATAAAAAAAAGTCAAAATAATGAGATAAATAGTCAAAATTATGAGATAAAAAGTCATAATGAGATAAAAAAAAAGTCAAAATGATGAGATAAAAGTCAAAATGATGAGATAAAAAGTCATAATTATGAAATAAAAAGTCATAATGAGATTTAAAAAAAAGGTCGACATTATGAGATAAAAAATCGAAATTATGAGATTAAAAGTCATTATTAGGAGATTAAAAAATAAATATTATGAGACAAAAAGTCATAATAATGAGACAAAAAGTCAAAATTATGAGATAAAAAAAAGTCAAAATAATGAGATAGTCGAAATTATGAGATAAAAAGTCATAATGAGATTAAAAAAAAGTCAAAATGATGAGATAAAAGTCAAAATGATGAGATAAAAAGTCATAATTATGAAATAAAAAGTCATAATGAGATTTAAAAAAAAGGTCGACATTATGAGATAAAAAATCGAAATTATGAGATTAAAAGTCATTATTAGGAGATTAAAAAATAAATATTATGAGACAAAAAGTCATAATAATGAGACAAAAAGTCAAAATTATGAGATAAAAAAAAGTCAAAATAATGAGATAGTCGAAATTATGAGATAAAAAGTCATAATGAGATTAAAAAAAAGTCAAAATGATGAGATAAAAGTCAAAATGATGAGATAAAAAGTCATAATTATGAAATAAAAAGTCATAATGAGATTTTTAAAAAAAGGTCAAAATTATGAGATAAAAGTCAAAACTAGAAAATTTCCTCTGGGGAAATTCTGAAAGGGCCACGGGGGCTACTGCCGGTGTGTATACACTATGATGATATTCTTCAGAGATTTAAAACTATGCCCTTTAACCTCAAAATATGTGTGTGTGTGTGTGTGTGTGTGTGTGTGTGTGTGTGTTTGTTTGTTTTTACTCTTCCTGTAAGTCGCTTTGGATAAAAGCGTCTGCTAAATGTAAATGTGTGTGTAATTAAAATCACATAAAGTTACTGTGTGTGTGTGTGTGTGCGTTTGAAGCATGTGTATGCATGTGTGAGGAGTGTGCGTGCTTACACGCGTGTGTGTGTGTGTGTGTGTGTGTGTGTGTGTGTGTGTGTGTAACTGTAATCACATCAAAGATCAAAGCAATCAACAGAATTAACTGACACCTGTTCCGGTTTTGGTGGATTTGGACGTTAACGTCGCAATCAAAGCACATTTGAAAGTATTTCAAAATGTGAATTAGATGCCCCTGTGTCAAATTAATAATAAAATGATCAATTTATAACGATGAACAATGGAACAATTCCAACCTTTTTTTTGTTCAAACAATATCTCATTGTACACAAAAGGAACCCAGAATGTTACATTGTATGATAGTTTAATTGTGCAATAAAATATTGTGTGAGTGTATATATATATATATATATATATATATATATATATATATATTTATTTGACCAAATTATTTTCATATAATTGTCTTTTATTTATTTAATTAGATTCATTTTAATGCATTTAATTTAAAAATAAATACATCTAAAATTGAAACAAATGAAAAATTAACAGTATGTTGCATCATCAATAAATTAATGCCAACATTAAAAAAATATTAATTTGTTAAATTTAATCGCGCAAAGATTCATTTATTTATTTTTTATTACTGTTGTTATTATTATTGGTTTTGGCTGCTGCTGTCTCCATCCAGCTGATTACTGACTTACAAACAATTATTTTGTGTCTTTAAAGTTTTCTGAAATGTGATGTTTAAATATGCAGATGAGGTGTGAAATTAAATATATTCAAATAAATATTGTGTTTATATTTCCAGGACATAAATCTGAATATTGGAGAAATCAAATTTCACTGTTATTAATTTATTTTGTTGACAAATTTGATTTAAAGTTTTTGACTTTTATCATTTCATAAATCAGAAAATCCTGAAGATAAACATAAGATGACATCTGGTTTTCAAATAAGAAAATGACTCTGGATTGTGAAGGTAATGTCTTTATTCCTCTTTAAAACAGAATCAGATTTACATTTGTTAGAAGCTGCTGTTCTCGTGAGTCTTTAAACCTTTATTGAGATCAATCACGACAGACATTAGCAGCTACAAGACGCTGCTCCAAAAAAAACTTGATTCAAGAGAAAATCAGAGTTCAGCCCTGAGATCATTTCACCGTTTATAAGAAGAAAACATTTGAGACATTTAAGAAACAATCAGAGAATCAAATAATAAACAAAGTGAAGCTTCATCCAACATTCAGACCACAGGACAGGAAGTCGTCTCCGTCCTACAGACCACACAGAGACACTGAGGAGTCAGAGGACCTAAACCAGAACCCAGGATAAAGAGGTTGAGTGAATGTGGTGTTGAAGGTGTGGAGGTGGATCAGTGAGTCAGAGGAGACCCTGTAGAAGGACAGAGAGCCAGCAGGACAGTCCACATACACTCCTATTCTACCAGAGGAGGAGGAGGAGGAGGAGGAGGAGGAGGAGGAGGAGGAGGAGAAGGGGGAGGAGGAGGAGGAGGAGAGGAATGTTTCTCTGTCATTGTGCCAGACAGTGTAACCAACATCAGAGCACCACAGACTCCAGGACTGATCATTTCCTCCAAACCAACAGTTACTCAATCCTTTCCTGCTGATTCTTCTGTAACTCACTGCTACATCAACATCTCCTCTCCTCTCGACCTCCCAGTAACAGCGACCAGTCAGACCATCTCTACACAGCAGCTGACGATAGTAGTCAAATCTCTCTGGATGATCAGGATATGACTGATCCTCTATAAGACATGTCACCTTCCTGTTGTCCTCAGACAGTTTGAGTTTTCTGTATACTGTGTTTGTGTCCAGTGTGAGTTGACAGAAATCTGATGGAGAGAAAAAGACACAACACAGCAGCAGTTTATCATCAGACACATCTGAAGGGTTTATTCCTTCTTTGTGTCCTCATGTTGTTCATTTCTATAAAGTTTAATGATGACACATGTTGATAAATATCACAACTATTAACTTTGTATTTAAAGCTGTTTTGTCTTCATTAGTCAAATGTAATCCACACTTACACCTCCACGGACCAGGTTTTAACCACCTCTCTCCACAATGGTCCACCCTGGAGGAAGAAACACAGTCACAATGATTTTCTATCCAACATGAGTCCTAACTGCTGTTCAACATGAAGCAGAGCTCCTCAGTTTGTCAGTGTGGCAGAGAAACAGGCTGAAACTCTTCAAAAAGATAATGTGATGTGGGGGCAGAAAGGATAAAGGTAACTGCGAGGCGACTGGAAGAGATAGTTCATTCTGCCATCCAACTAACCAGAATATGAGTCTGACATTATCAATATGGATGCTGTCAAAAAGCTAATTTCCTTTTTCTTTTTCTTTTTTTATTAGTGAAATGATGTAACAAACAAGGTGACATGAGAGACAAATACACTACACCATGTGGACCACAAGTAGAGACAGCAGACATACAAACAGACAACAACAAAGAAAAACATAAATGATAAACGATTTGCACAGAGGCATCACAGCTGTATGTGCCTGTGTGTATGTGGATGAGGGGCAGATGCTACAACATATATATAAATATATATAACATGGCTCACTTATATGCATAACACAATGAAAATAAATAGGCAAACAAAGCAAGAAGCACTAATGCGAGAAGAGAGGGAAGAGGAAAGGAAGAGAGAAAACAAATAAACAAGAATAACTAAAATAACTAATTAAATAAATAAAATAAAAATAAAAAGATTAAAATGTTTTTAAAAGTAATAATAATTATATATATATATATATATATATATATATATATATATATATATATATATATATATATACCCACATACATACATACCTACAAAATAAATATAAACAATATATAATATAATATATAATAACACAGGGGGATGGGAGACATCACCACACAATATAGTTTGATGCGATACAGAACAACATCTTACACAATAACAAGATGTGCGAGATCAAACACATAATTGACCCAACATAAACCAACACATCATGACAATGATAGCCACGACAACAACATACGCCAGACCAGAGCATCAGGGGGGCAGGCCAGGGGACCCCCAGACCGGCCCCAAGCAGCACCGCCGGGCGTCCCAGCGGGAGGCAGGTAACACAAAACAAGAGCTCCTATTTTTTCCCTTTTTAATTTTTTTTTTTGTTTTTTTTTTTTGTGCCTTGGGCCGCAGCTGAACCCGGAGGAAGCTACTGGCCCGTTGCCAATCTTGCTGTGGCACTTCCTGGTGTGGGCAACTTCCAGACCCATGGGAGGAGGTCTGCCCGCTGAGGAGTGGGTTTATTTGGTTTTATTATTATTATTTTTTTTTAAAATTATTATTATTTTTTTTAATTATTATTATTTTTTGTTTTGTTTGAAAGAGTCCTTCTCACCTGCCTCCATCCGAGGCCCCGCCATGCCCCAAGAGAACCGACCTGGAGCCCCCACCTTCAACCCGGCTAATCACCCCTCCCCCCACACCCCCGTACCCTGTCGCAAAGGCGTCATCATGAGTGTTGTTAGAAGAGAATATTAATAATTATAATAATAATAATTAGGTAGGTAAGATAAGAAGCTATAGTTGTGATGATTGCATAATAGGCAAATAAGATAATAATAACTATATTTATGGTGATATGATAATTGAATAGGATAAGGAACTTTAGTTATGTTGATGATATGGTAGTAATATATAATAGCAACAACGGAGTTAACTATCATAATCATAATATTTAGTCGTAAGCTTATTCGTATTGATAAAATCAATAAATACAATTAACAAAATGAGGATAATATTAATAAGTATTACAATCATAGTCACAGTAGTAATGAAAATAATGATGATGATATAGTAATTAAGTTAATTGTAATGGTAATGTAGGAAGAGCAAAAAAATGTAAAATAAATAAATAAATAAATAAAAAGTAAGATATTTAAATCCGAATAACAAGAAACCAAGGAAGAAAGAAAATATATGCATATATACACACTTCCACACACACATGAATAAATAAAAATGAAATAAATGGGAAAAGAAAAATAATAATAATAATAAATAAGTAAATAAACAAATAATATATTGATATATTGATATATATATACATGCGTACATACGTAGACAAATGTGTGTGTGTGTGTGTGTGTGTGTGTGTGCGTTTGAAATTGTGTTTTTTTTCTCCCTTCTTCTTTCTTTTCTTTTTCCTTTTTTCTATTCTATTCTCTTTTTTTCCCCCTCTTTATATAAGAATGTGCGCGGCACCGGTGTAGTTCCCGGCCCAGAGAGGAGAGGAATGGGGACCATCTATCTGTGAAAGCTCTTATTTTGTTGTTATTGTGGCCAGTGATTTTTTCCATAGAGATGTGTTCCAAGAGAAGGTTGATCCAGTGATTGATGTTTATTGAGTTTTTTGATTTCCAGTTTAGGAGAATTGTTTTCTTAGCGACAGTCAGAGAAATGAGCAAGCTGTTCTTGTATTTGTTGGGTATGGTGATTACTGACGTGTCTCCTAGTAAGCAGAGCTGTGGGGATGAAGGGATTCTGCAGTCCAATATGGAGGAGAGGTTTTCTGTGACAGAGTTCCCAAAAGAGTAAACCGGTTGACAAGCCCAGAGTGCGTGAAGGTAGTTATCTGTTGTTCCTGTTGTGCATTGTGTGCAGATGTCTGTGGTTGCTAATCCCATTTTGTGCATTTTGTATTGTGTGATGTGTATTCGATGAATGGTTTTGTATTGGATTAGCTGAAGGTTTGTATTGGATGTCATGGCAAATAT
The DNA here is from genome assembly GCF_030273125.1 of Centropristis striata. Taxonomy (NCBI): domain Eukaryota; kingdom Metazoa; phylum Chordata; class Actinopteri; order Perciformes; family Serranidae; genus Centropristis; species Centropristis striata. The sequence goes on from NC_081529.1 coordinate 37,680,692, forward strand.
ATTTTTATTTATGTCTATCCAAAAGTCTGATGAAGGAGAGATGTTCAGGTCAGTGTTCCAGTGGTCTATTGGGAGTGTTATTGAGTCATCTGAAGCTAATAATAGTCTGTATAGTTTGGAAGTTGAAGTTAAATTTGTAAATAGGATTATGTTGTGAATTATTTCAGAAGGTTCAAGTGGGTTGTCATTTATGTCTATTTTTGATTTGAGTATGGATTTAAGTTTTGAGTAATTTAAAAATTGATGTCTGTCAATCCCGTGGTTCTGTATGAGGTCCTTAAAATCTATAAACTGATTATTGTTAAAAAGATGGCGGAGATGTGTGATACCTTTTTGTGCCCATGTGTTATAGTGAAAAAGCTCATTGCCCAGTCACTAGAACAACAGAAATCCCATTTTGTGGACATTCTTGATAGACAAGCTGACACTTTCAACAAGTTTGTTAAAATGATTATGGACTCCACTAATGAGAGACTGAATGCTATGAATAGGAATATCCAGGAGCTTAAGGACAGCATCCACTACACTCAGAAGGACGTTGATGAAGTTAAAATCAAGGTGCCCAAGCTCTCAATGGATCACAACACTCTGGAGAATGGCTTTTGTAAGATTTGTGGCTGTCTTGTCACACTTGAGTCTAAAGCCGACTACCTTGAGAACCAATCCAGAAGGAACAAACTAATTTTTGATGGTTTGAAAGAATCTTTCCGTGAGAAATGGTAGGACACAGAGAATCATGTCCAGAAACTTATCTCTGAGAAGCTGAACCTAGATGCCAGTGCTATGGCCATTGAGAGGGCCCATTGTGTGAAATGTGTAAAATGTATATATTAGATATAGCTAACTATTTAAACAAATATTTTTTACAAAAAGTTAATTCTATTAGGGATCAGCTGTTGCCGGGATGTTACAGGCCATCTATAGCTAATATAATAAATCACATTATGGTTAATAAAGATTGTTGCTTTGAATTTTAAACTCTTAGAGAGATAGATGTCGAAAAACTTCTTCTTACAATGAAGTGTGACAAACCTTGTGGGTTGGATAATTTAGATGGCAAACTTCTAAAGCTTGCAGCAAAAGTAATTATGTCATATTTTCAATTTATGTTTTAAAGAATCTATTTATCCAAATCTATGGAAGATTGCAAAAGTCACTCCTCTGCCAAAAAACAGCAGGGAGCCACTTACAGGGCATAACTGCAGGCCAATAAGTGTGTTACCTGTACTAAGCAAACTGTTAGAGGGAATCATGTTTAACCCATTGACGCCGGGAAAGCATTATCGCATTTCTACCATTCAAGCCGGGAGCGCTGTTGCGTCACTCTACCATTAAGGCCGGGACAGCAGATATGTCATTTTGTAGTATTTGTTTTTTTTTCCACCTATTTTCGGTCTCTTGGCCATGCATCAGAATCATGATCAGAATACATGCGGGAGTGTCGCAATGCATCATGGGACTTTTCCAGAACTTTGAAATCATGGCGGAGGACGACTTTAGCTCAGCAGGAAGTGAGAGATCTAGATGAAAACAGCGCCGATCATTTAATTGCTGATCCGGACTTTGAACCCTCGGAACCAATCGACCGGCATTTATTGATGAGGAATATGTTTTTAGACGACATATTTTCACCAAAGAACAGTCAGATTTGTGGCCATCTGGAGATAATAATAATATTATTAATAATATATTAATAATAATAATAATAATAATAATAGGCTAATTGATTGTGATGATGATATAAGAAATCATGACTGTTTATGTCTTATATTACTTTATGCGTCGTTGAGTACCCTGAAAAGTGCAATATATAAAATGTATTATTATTATTATTATTTTTTTTTTTTTATTACTATGATATTTTTTTTTTTATTAGAGTAGGCTAATGAGAACTATGTCTTGTTCTTCCAGTGGTCATATCATGTTTGCATCTTGCTAATGGGCATGTATTAGTATTATGCATAGGATTTTTTATTCAGTCAATTTTTTGCAAAACATTTGCTGAGTTTGTTGATTTTTAAAAAAAATGTATTGAAGGTTTGGACAAATAAACTCAACTTCGTATGAAAGCCACGGGTATAAGCTCTCAAATACTTTTTGAATTTAATTTGTATCTGCTACAGAGGCTGAAAAATCTATTATTTAGTATGTGTTGAATTTCCAGAAAAACTTCAGGTTTTAGGGGGTCATTTGAAAATCGCCCATAGGTCTTCCAGGCATTTTTTTCCAGGCACTTTAGGCCTTAATGGGTTAAGCAAATTCAGCACGACTTTGAAGTAAATAATATGAACTCTGATTTCCAGCATGCATATAAGGAAGGCTACTCCACTAGCACTGCTCTTACATGTCTTACTGATGACCTGCTTACACAGATAGACAGGAAGTCAGTTGTAGGTGTTGTATTTTTGGACTTCAGTGCAGCTTTTGATCTGATTGACCATGAACTGTTACTCTTGAAGCTTTCAGCCTATGGTTTGAAAAACTCTGTGATTAATTGTATGATAAGTTATATGACTGACAGGAGACAGTGTGTTAAGTTTAATGGTGCTTTTTCAGATATAGAGACGCTTCAGTGTAGTATTCCCCAGGGGAGCTGCCTCAGACCTCTCCTCTATTCTATTTTTGTAAATGATATGCCATATGTATTGAGAAATGCAGGTACAGTAATGTACGCGGATGATACAACCATCTTTACATCTGCCAGCAGTACTGAACAAGTTAATAGGACACTTCAATATGAGCTAACATTGATATCTGATTGGGTTACAGCAAACAAGTTGAAGTTGAATATTTCTAAAACAAAATGTATGGTACTTGGGTCTAACTACTAACTTTGGTCTGAGCAGAAGTTGGTCCTCTCATTACATGGTGCAGCTATTGAGCAAGTTAGAGAAGCCAAATTGCTGGGCATTACTATAGATGAAACATTAACTTGGTCTATACATATAAAGAATATAGTTAGTAAAATTAGTAAAAGTATTTCAAACATTAGAAAATGTGCATGTTTTTTAACTGACAAACTTGTTATTCAATCATTAGTCTGCCAAATGGTCTGGCACCTCAAAAAAAGAACTTGCTATACTCCAGCTCGCTCAGAATAGAGCCGAACGACTGGCACTTCACTGTTCTATTAGGAATAATGTAAATGCTATGCATGATAAACTCTCCTGGATGAAAGTAGAGGAGAGATTGGCTTGCAGTCTTATTTTGTATTTGAATAATATTTGTACTTTGCGTAAACCCAGCAGCCTGTTTTCTCTATTAGTACCTACCAAGATCACACATGATTATGATACCAGACAGGCCTTAAGCTGTCATTTCAGACTACCTAGACCTAGGACAAATGCACTGAAAAGAACTGTATTGTACAGAGCTGCATTCGACACGGTAGATCATAGGACCCTGCTCTCACGCCTGGAGCATCATGTTGGTATCAAGGGTGCTACCCTCATGCTGCTCCAGTTCTACCTTACTGACAGGAGCTTCTCAGTGCATTTGGGAGATTTTTCTTCTAGTGTGACCCCTCTTACTTTTGGGGTGCCTCAAGGGTCCATTCTAGGCCCTTTACTGTTCACACTGTACATGTTGCCCCTTGGTTCCATTCTCCGCAAACATAATGTGTCTTTTCATTGTTACGTTGATGATGTTCAGATTTATCTCCCCATACAAATGAATTGTAAAGACTCTGTACAATCTTTACTTGCCTGTATAACTGACATCAAGACTTGGATGAGCCTCAGCTTCCTAAATCTGAATGACAGCAAGACAGAAGTCATTGTGTTTGGGCGTCATAAACATTACAGCGACTGTGCTGATGCTCTGCCCTCCTCCCTGGGTTCAAAAAACTGCTCTGTCATTAGGAGCCTTGGTGTCACTTTCGACAGTGATTTTAAACTTGACAAGCAAATCGGCTATGTGGTCAAAAGTGCCTTTTTCCAGCTGCGACTTCTGGCCAGGGTAAAACCGTACCTCTCTTCTAGTGACCTGGAGAAGGTTATTTATGCTTTTATCGCAACAAAACTGGATTTTTGCAACTCGCTGTATGAAGGTTTAGACCAGCGCTCATTGCGACGCCTACAACTTGTACAGAATGCTGCAGCGCGCCTTTTAACAGGCACAAAGAAACGGGAACACATTTCCCCAGTTATGGCCTCTCTACACTGGCTTCCTGTCCATTTCAGAATAGATTTTAAGATCCTGATGTTTGTTTATAAAATTTTAAATGGATTGGCTCCAGCATATTTGACCGAACTCATACAGGTTCACAGACTGACGAGAGCTCTGAGGTCTAATGAGTCCTACCTGGATGAGCCTAAATGCAGGCTAAAAACAAAAGGCGATCGCTCTTTTGTTGTTTCTGTGTGTTGTGTTGCACATCTCATGTAATATATTATTAGAATAAATTGTCTTTTATTTTTATTTGTGAGTTTATTGTTATCAACTATGTTGTATTGGATTGGATTTTTTGTTGTTATTCATTTATGTAAAGCACTTTGGTCAACCTTGGTTGTATATAAGGTGCTCTAGAAATAAACGTGACCTTGACCTTGACCTTGAGAGCTATTGAATACTGGAATGGACTTCCGTACTGTTTCATTCTTAAGTGTAAGAAATCAGGATTTAGAAGGGAATTGAAAAAAGCTGTTTTGAGTAAAGAAATGAGGTGAAATTCAGTTGACTGATATCTGTAAAGCTGCAAAGTGCCTTATTTTGTAGTTTTTTGTTTAAACTTGTACAGAGACAGCTCTTAATGAACTGATCTCTGAATGTGTCTGTGTATATGTGTGAGTATGTATGTGCAGGTGCTTGTACTATGTATGTATATACTTGTACTGTGTATGCGTGATGCATGTGAATGTCACTGTTATTTGTCTTGCTTTTTAGGGACCCCAGGAAGAATACTTGTCACCATGGTGACAACTAATGGGGATCCAATAAACAATAAACAGTCTGTCCTGCATTCACACATGAACAGAGGGTTCATGATTTAATGAGACTGCATCTCTGTTATGATGCATATGAGAAATAAAGCTGGACTACAGTGGTAGCTGTACCAGGAACAGTGAAGGAATACCCACGGACCAAACAATATCTATACAATAGAACAGCTTTTTTATATTTCATTAAAATCCTAATGATGTTTTTATGTTTACTGCTAACTGATTTTACTTTTGATTTAGATTTTAGTATTGAAATGAAGAAGTTTATGGTAAAACTGCTGTATGACATTTTACTTTCTGCCAATTGTTTTGTTTGTCCTTACTGTACTGTGTCCATACCTGAGACAGTCTGTCTGTCTGTCTGCCTGCCTGCCTGCCTGCCTGCCTGCCTGTCTGTCTGTCTGTCTGTCTGTCTGTCTGTCTGTCTGTCTGTCTGTCTGTCCGTCCGTCTGCCTGTCTGTCTGTCTGTCTGATGAGATGAGATTCAACTTTGTTGTCATTGAACAGAGTAACAAGTACTAGGACAACAAAATTTTGCACTGAAATGAATGGGACGGCCTGTCTGTCCATACCTTAGAGTGTCTGTCTGTCTGTCTGTCTGTCTGTCTGTCCATACCTAAGAGTGTCCAGTCTGCAGCTTGGATCCTTCAGCAGCTTCACTCCTGAGTCTCCTGGATGGTTGTGGCTCAGGTCCAGCTCTGTCAGATGGGAGGAGCTGGACCTCAGAGCTGAGGCCAGAGAAGAACAGCCTTCTTCTGAGATCAGACAGCCTGACAGACTGGAATTAAGGAGATAACATAAATACAGGGTTTAAGAACACTAACAAGTTGCCCATCTACACAAACATGGAGATACGTTTAAATTGAACTTAAAGGATTTAAAATATCAACTGTGAATGGTAATGAATACTGACCTGAGGGTTTTCAGTTCACATAGTGGACTCATCAGTCCAGCAGACAGAAGGTTCACTCCTGAATCCTTCAGGTCGTTGTTACTCAGGTCCAGGTCTCTCAGATGGGAGGGGTTGGACCTCAGAGCTGAGGCCAGAGAAGAACAGCCTTCCTCTGAGATCAGACAGCCTGACAGACTGGAATTAAGGAGATAACATAAATACAGGGTTTAAGAACACTATCTCAGCAGAAAAACACTATAGAAGTTGCCCATCTTCACGAACATGGAGATACGTTTAAATTGAACTGAAAGGATTTAAAATATCAACTGTGAATGGTAATGAATACTGACCTGAGGGTTTTCAGTTCACATAGTGGACTCATCAGTCCAGCAGACAGAAGGTTCACTCCTGAATCCTTCAGGTCGTTGTTACTCAGGTCCAGGTCTCTCAGATGGGAGGGGTTGGACCTCAGAGCTGAGGCCAGAGAAGAACAGCCTTCCTCTGAGATCAGACAGCCTGACAGACTGGAATTAAGGAGATAACATAAATACAGGGTTTAAGAACACTATCTCAGCAGGAGAACACTATAGAAGTTGCCCATCTTCACGAACATGGAGATACGTTTAAATTGAACTGAAAGGATTTAAAATATCAACTGTGAACGATAATGAATACTGACCTGAGGGTTTTCAGTTCACATAGTGGACTCTTCAGTCCAGCAGACAGAAGCTTCACTCCTGAATCCTTCAGGTTGTTGTTACTCAGGTCCAGGTCTCTCAGACTAGAGGACTGGGAGCTGAGGACTGAGGACAGAGCTTCACAGCTTCTCTCAGAGAGCTTACAGCCAGTTAACCTGGGGGGAAAAGAGATGAACATCGGATAATTATTTTATTGTCTTGAATTACAGAAAACATGTTTCATGATATTCACATAGCTACTCACAGAGCTTTGTTGGAGGCTTTGACCACTGGCAGCAGCCTCAGAAGAGCCTCCTCTGAAGCAGAGTATTTCTTCAGGTCAAACATGTCCAGATCTGTTTCTGATGACAGTAAGATGAAGACCAGAGCTGACCACTGAGCAGGAGACAGTTTATCTGTGGAGAGACTTCCTGATCTCAGGGACTGTTGGATCTCTTCAACTAGAGAATGGTCATTCAGTTCATTCAGACAGTGGAACAGGTTGATGCTTCTCTCTGCAGACAGATTCTTCCTAAGCTTCTTCTTGATGTACTGGACTGTTTTCTGATTGGTCTCTGAGCTGCTTCCTGTCTGTGTCAGCAGACCTCGTAGGAGGTTCTGATTGGTCACCAGAGAAAGACCCAGGAGGAAGCGGAGGAACAAGTCCAGGTGTCCATTTGGACTCTGTAAGGCCTTGTCTACAGCACTCTGGTAGAGATGTTTTAGTTTAGGTTTGTCTCTGAAGACTTTGGACCACCATCTTGCTTCTGCCATCAGATTGACTCCAGACTTGATGAAGGTCAGATGGACATGAAGAGCAGCCAGAAACTCCTGAACACTCAGATGGACGAAGCAGAACACCCTGTCCTCGTACAGTTCACTCTCCTCTCTAAAGACCTGTGTGAACACTCCTGAGTACACTGAGGCTTCTCTGACATCGATGCCACACTCTGTCAGGTCTGAGTCATAGAAGATCAGGTTTCCTTTCTGCAGCTGATCAAAGGCCAGTTTTCCCAGAGACTCAATCATCTTCCTGCTCTCTGGACTCCAGTGTGGATCTCTCTCAGATTTACCATGATACTTGACGTTTGTCCGTTTGGACTGAACCACCAGGAAGTGGATGTACATCTCAGTCAGGGTCTTGGGCAGCTCTCCTCCCTCTCTGGTTTTCATCAGCTTCTTCAGAACTTTAGCAGAGATCCAGCAGAAGACTGGGATGTGGCACATGATGTGGAGGCTTCGTGATGTCTTGATGTGGGAGATGATCCTGCTGGCCTGCTCCTCATCTCTGAATCTCTTTCTGAAGTAGTCCTCCTTCTGAGGGTCAGTGAACCCTCTGACCTCTGTCACCATGTCAACACAGTCAACAGGGATCTGATTGGCTGCTGCAGGTCGTGTGGTTATCCAGAGGCGAGCAGAGGGAAGCAGTTTCCCCCTGATGAGGTTTGTCAGCAGCACATCCACTGAGGTGGACTCTGTGACATCAGTCAGGATGTCAGTGTTTTGGAAGTCCAGAGGAAGTCGACACTCATCCAAACCGTCAAAGATCAACGCAACGTGGAACTCTTCAAATCTGTGGATTCCTGCTGCTTTGGTTTCAGAAAAGAAATGATGAACAAGTTCCACCAAGCTGAACTTTTTCTCTTTCAGCACATTCAGCTCTCTGAAAGTGAATGGAAATGTGAAGTGGATGTCCTGGTTGGTTTTGTCTTCAGCCCAGTCCAGAGCGAACTTCTGTGTTAAGACTGTTTTCCCAATGCCAGCTACTCCCTTTGTCAGCACTCTTCTGATTTGTTCATCTCTTCCAGGTGAGGCTTTGAATATGTCTTCTTGTCTGATTGTTGTTTCCGGTCTGTCTGGTTTCCTGGATGCTGTTTCAATCTGTCTGACCTCATGTTGATAATTGACCTCTTCAGTTTCTTCCTTTAAGATGTAGATCTCTGTGTAGATCTGATTCAGAAGGATCTGGTTTCCTGCTTTAGTGATCCCCTCAAACATAGACTGGAACTTCTTTTGTAATTTGGATTTGAGTTTTCTCTGGCACTCAGCAAGAATCTCTGAATGAAGAGAACAATGAAACCAATGAGGGGTTGTTACAATGAATGAGGACAGGATTGAAAAACAGGATTGTCTGCCTTTGGTTCATCATTTTTGTTCTCTGAGAGACTTTAATTGTCTTTCTCTGCTGGTTATGTTTTTTGTTGCTTGTTCTATAATCCAAAGTGCAACACAACAAACGTGTCTATATTTGTAGATCAGAGAAATGTTAACTACACACCTCATGTTTGCTAAAGTCTCTGTAATCTACAACTTCAATCTTTGTTACATCCATTTTTAGAATAATAATGATTCTGACTTACCTTCAGGTTCGAAGGAGGTGTTTGATAATTTCTTCTCTAGTTCATTCTGATTTATCTTCACTAAAACTTTCCTGGTCACTTTAATCGTGTTTATACTGTAGGTCTGAAACATCTGATCTATGGTTTTCATGCGGTTTGCATCCTCCAGTCGACTCTTTGGGATTGCTGGGAGGCCCTCTAGTGCCCCCTGCAGGAACCACTTGAATTTTTCAAAGTCCTCAGCTCCCAAATCTTCTAAAGTTCTGAAGAGGACCTCCTGAGGTGTCATTTTTTCCATTTTTTCTCCCTGCAAAGATCCAATAGATGCCCAAAAGAAATAGTCACTTTAAAAACACAGAATGAGTTATGGTGAAGATAGGTTTATTAGTTTTAAGCAAAATATCGTACGTTTTCTACTGTTGTTAGATCAGAGCTGCAACAATGACTGGACTAATTAATCAACAGAAAATGATGGCCAGCTAATAATTGTGATAATTAAGTATTTAAATTAAGATATTTTTTCGAATACACAAATATGATAGAATGATGTTTTAAACCTCTAAGTTATGGATATTTCCTGAATTTCTGACTATATTTGTGTTTTGGACTGATAACAAAAACGTTAAAAGATATCAGCTGGAGTCTGACAAATCAAACTGACTTTTACTGACAATTTATTAATCATAACTTTAATATTCTGGAAATGCATGTTATTAATTCATTTTTAAATAATTTATCAGGAACAACAATAACATGCTGCAGACGTGTTGCATTTAATATTTCTGTCTGTCCCTTGTGAGTCTTTTCTGTTGAAAGATACTGGCAGATTAATTGGTAATGAAACCTGTCATTAGTTGCTGCCCTACTTAAGAGAGTCTGCTGCCCTTCCTTCATCACAGAAACCCAGTCACAGACATCACTGCAGAGGGTGTAGTTCCATGATCTGTCCACTGGGTGATGCTAACTGACCATTGTTGGGACCACAGATGGTTTCTGTTCATTTGTGCATCCTTGATTGAGTTTAATAGAAAATTGTTTTTAATTTGTTGGTCTCTTAAAATAGCAACTGAGTCTCTTTTGTTCTCCAACAAAGAGTCATTGAACTCCGTCCATCAGGAGCCCTCACAGCTTCACCTACATGAGAAGACCTCAGCCTCAACATTTACTGTTCAGAAGAACCTTTGGACCAACAGCCAGCAGTCACAGAAGTCTGCCTTCAGGTTCCTGATTAGTTAACAGAGGTTTTACTAAGCAACACGTTAGCCCAGAGACCACAACACAAGGTGTGTCAGCTCACTGTGAAGGCAACAGGAGCCAACAAAAAGAGTTAGCACTGAGCAGCTAACCAAGCAACGGACAACAAGGAACCAACTGTCCCAGATCTCGCTTTTCTCTGCAGATGGATAAAATCCTCCCCCTTTGTGGACTTGGCAGTAATGTAACTGGGTTTGGCATTAACATAGCCACTAGATCTGAGTTGTGTTACATTAGCTCCTTTCAGGCTGTTTTTTCAAGCTGCAACATTTCCTCCTCTGTGACGTTTCACCTTCAACCAGAACATCCCAGAGGCGTAATGAGGGACCAAGTGATCCCGGCTCTGTTCTGCCTTCAGAGGTAGTAACAGAGGTGTTATATTTGGTGAGGCTGTTCGAAGTGGGACCAATGTGAACCAACAGAGCCAGCAAGTGAGAAAATATGCAACATGCGTTATTTGTGCAACCAACAGCCGGATAATAAGAAACAAAATGGACATTATCATCAGAAACACGCCTCTCACTGCTGCTCTGTCACTCTCCACCACTCTTTGTTCTGTGATGCCAGATTACAATGTGAATGGAACCACATTTTACGATGTTGTGGTACCAGTATGAATCTAATGAGAAATGACAGCAGAGCCCATTATACAACTTTTGCGGAAACACAGTATAAGAAGGGCTATTGAGTATTATTGTTGTGATCTCTGTGAAGGTTATTGGTAGAAGGTTTCCAAAGAACAATAACTTAAATGTTAGTTTTGTAGCGTCTCCGGTGGCACACCTGGTAGAGCATATACCGCAGAGGCTCAGTCCTCGTGAGCGGGCAGCCCTGGTTCGAATCTGGCTCGGAACCCTTTCCCGGATGTCTTCCCCTCTGTCTCCCCCTTTCACTCTGAATATCTCTCTATCATTAAAGCTATAAAATGCGCAAAAAAATGTTAGTTTTGTTTTTGATGTTTTAGTTTCTGTGGGTTTTTTTTATTTGCTTTCTTGTGAGTAAAATATTTTTGGAATACACATGCTGTCCATTTAATGTTGCATAAGAGTGAATGATACCTACCTCTTCTATGCAAAGAACTCCATATTCCTTCGACCTTGTTATAGATTATGAGTTAATTATCAATTAGAGTTTATAAATGACAATTTAATAATTTTATGAGAATGATTCAGTTCAATTTGCTGTGCCATCCACAGGTGATTTGACTTGAGGTGACTAAATCAAATTATATTATTGAGTATAATGAATAATTTATTAATTTAATTAATATTTTTTCAGAATGAAATAATAATATAATAATAGCCACCTTAACACAATTTTGAACAGTGACAACACTGTAAATGGTGCTCTGGGTTGAGGCAGAGTAAACCCCAACAACGTTTATGTATTCCTTTAGAAATTAACTATTCTGTATGAAAATGTGGAAAAAGGTTTTCTATAATGATTAGAGCAACATAGGAACCATCTGAATGCTCTGCACAAGAATGTAAATTATTAGATACCACTTTCTGAGCAGCAGCTTGTAAAAGTTTACAGCATATTCACTCAGAAAATTGAATAATTCAGATCAAACTAAATGTTCCATAAAACTGTTTAATATTTAAAATAATAATATTGTTATTATAATCAAGATAAAGTTCAACCCTTTGACAGAGAAATGGACAGAAGTGTGTGTCAGATGTTGTTTACAACAGATAAAATGTTTTAACTTCTCTGTCCGACAGGTTTGGACATTCTCTACATTCTTCACTGATGATGAAAGATTAGATTAAAATGTAAATGGTGATAAATATACATGAGAAGAACTGCAGAAATACATGAAAATCTATTTAAAATCATTGTAGTTTAACTTCCTACCAGACACGTTCCACCTTCATGTGTGGAGGAAACTGTGGGAGAGGAGGAGCTGCTCGTTTCTTCCTCATCAGTCCTGGTGTCTGTGAGCGTCTGAGCTGAGGACGCCATCACACCCTCACAACTTCACAGTCCAAGTCTAAAGATAAAACATCAGAGTGACGTGAAAACCAGTCCAACATGTGGGAGATGTCAGCCCATCAGGAGTGTTTTTATTTCCTTGTTCCACTCCTTTATTAGGTGTTTAGCTAATTCTTGTTCTCATTGTATAAAGTATTTCAATCAACCCTTTGTTTAGCTTTTCTGCTTCAAGTTATTGGCAGATTTGTTTGTAATAAAAAACGTTAATTTGTTGCAGCCCTACTTCAGAGAGCCTCCACCCTTTCCTGTGTAACACTTTATCACAGAAACCCAGTCAGAGAAATCCCTGATGAGAGGGTGTAGCTCTGTCACCTGTCCACTGGATGGTGCTAACCAACCAGCTCAGTTCAGATGGATGAATCACTTGCTAGTCTGACTAATGACACACAACTGCCCTCATATATCAAACCAACATATGACAGAAAGTGAGCGTAAAGTGGCCGTACGATCATTTCTATGCAAGGCTCAGCATTTATCAATGTGGACGTGAGGATCAGATGTCAGTCTGCTCTCAGCTCGTTACGCAGGTTAGAGTCAGCATGAAGTCCACACGTCTGAGTCTGAGAACTGATCTGAGACTGTTGTATCGATGCCTGGAGCTGATAAAACTCTGTGCTGTTTTGATTTTTAATGGTGACAAACCAAAGCTTGTTTAGGCTACATCATTCATCACTAAAACATCATTTATCATTAAAACATCATTTATCATGAAAACATCATTAATCATTAAAACATAATTTATCATTAAAACATAATTTATCATTAAAACATCATTAATCACTAAAACATCATTAATCATTAAAACATCATTTAAAATAAATACACCCTGCGACTGTGAAATTCTTTAACCAATATATTAGCCGAGGTTATTAAATGTTGTTGAGAGAATTATTACTAAATGTAAAGAAGTGAATAATCTCTCTCCATCATAATAATAATAACAATACTTAGATATTATATAGACTATTAGGCTTTATATATCATGATGTATATGTGAAATATTTGGATGCTACTCTGCTACTCTGCTGACAGCACCACTGATTTCCTTCCTTTTCTCTTTTTCTGCTGCCAAACTAAACCAGTTTGTTGTTGCAGCTGTTGGACGTCAGCGTTTCACTTTCTGACTCTGAGAAATTCCTCTTCTTTTGGACTAAAACTTACTTTAAAACATTGTTTACCTCCTTCAACCAAAAAGCTGTGAAAACTTTAAGTCTGTGCTCCGAATGTAAAATATTCAGTGAACTTGTTTGAGTTTATAACTATAAGTATTTTTATTTCATAAACCTCTGTCGCTGCGTATTTCTGTAATATGTCTATTTCCTCCTGTTGTTATTTGTAACGGTGCACTTTGATAATAAAGATGAGTTAAAATAAAGAAAAGGAAGAAACTCTTTTTGGCCGTATTGCGTCCTTCAGTATCGTAAACTCTCATGGCGAGCCTTCTGAATCAGTTATATATTATATATATATTATATATATTAGGGCGTGGTATTTAAATGAGGCTTGTTTTGAGCCGCCACATTTATCAACAGCTGATCATTCTCACGCTGTGATTGGAGAGATACGATCGTTTGATAAATCACACATGAACCCTGTCGTCAGACCAAATATACGATCAGATCTGAGCTGGTTTCTACGCTCGTTTGATAAATGAGGGCCAGTGTGAGTTGGTGTGACCACAGGTACAAAGGTATTTTGTTCATTTGTGCATCTTGGACTGATTTTAATGCAAATGCAACATCATTTTTCATTTGTTTGCCTCTTAAAAATGGCATAAAATGCTCCATCCATCCAGGTTCTTTAAGCCTCTGGGACAGTTGAGACCTGGACTGTACTAAAGTCTGTTCAGTTAAACCAGGTCTCAGTGTTAGAAGATGTCTGCATTTAACCACTTAACACTTCATTTATACACATAACATCAGAGTATTAACAGTTAAGAAATATAAACACACCTGAGCCAAGTGGATCCAAGCTGTCAGACCAGTTCTGACAAGTTGGACTAGGACTTTATTCTACATTGTCAAAATGTGCCCTGTCCAATCAATGTGTTGTTTACTATTACTTTTTTTTAAAGTGTAAATAAGATGATTTTATTTTCAGGTTGTTCCCCCACCTTGAAAAGGAAACTACAGCTTATACAGGACAAAACTGTATCAGTTGTATTACTGTATCCACAGATGTATTGTTTTCAATAATTAAAATAAGTGTTATGATGTAAAGCCCTGAACTTTTGTAACATCCTGAAGAACAAAAAGTATTTTAGGGGTTTTGTGTGTAGAGAGAAAACAAGATGTGTCTTTAAATCTTTAAGTCATGACAAAAGGTGAGACACAAAAACTGAAGAGAGAAACAGATAAAAGATGAACACACCTGAGCTGAGTGGATCCAAGCTGTCAGACCGGTTCAGACATTCCAGACATTTTTCACTGATGACGTGAACTCGATTCTACCTGAGAAACATGAACAACATTACTTTTACATTTTAAAAGCATTGTTCTTTAACTCAGAGAGAAATTCTGCAGAATAATTCATATATATACTTTTTAAACAGTCAATCAGCATCAAGAAACATTCCTCCTGTGCAGTTAAACAGTGACGCAGCATGAAGTGATCAAAGTGATCCTGATGATGAAACATTTACAGATTCCTCTGGTAGGATTCTCACCTGCTGAACTCACTTCAGGTCCACTTACAGACACTTTCCACCTTCATGAGTCGAGGAAACTGTGGGAGAGAAGGAGCTGCTCGTTTCTTCCTCATCAGTCCTGGTGTCTGTGAGCGTCTGAGCTGAGGACGCCATCACACCCTCACAACTTCACAGTCCAAGTCTAAAGATAAAACAACAGAGTGACGTGAAAACCAGTCCAACATGTGGGAGATGTCAGCCCATCAGGAGTGTTTTTATTTCCTTGTTCCACACACTTACCTGTCTGAGGTGTTTAGCTAATTATTGATGTAGTTACTGTTGTTATGTTTGTTGTATCTGATAGATTAAATATTATGCTTTCTTAGTTCAAATCAGTTGTTCACTGGTGTTGAGACAGTGTCTTGTTTTTATCCTGTTTTTCACTTCATCCCAGAAACACAAACAGACAAATCACTGATTAGATGGTGTAGTTCTGTTACCTGTCCACTAGAAGGTGCTTGATATCCATCTGATGAGCTAAAGATCAGCTTAGTTCAGAGAAATGTAATAAAGCAGCACTTTGGATCACACAAGTCTTGCATTCTTCTTCAATAATGTCTACCCCGACAATTTTAAGGCACTCAGCAATCAGGAAACTACAGGACACCTCTGCTTTGGGATGTAAATGATTCAGTATTTTCTATCAAACTTGATAACTCGGTTCAAACTTAGTGTTCAAAGAAACTGTTTTCAAACACAAAGTCCAGCAAACATGAGACACTGGTTCCCAGCAGATCAACTCTGAATGTTGGAGCTGATCCTGGAGCAGTTCCACTATAAACATGAAGAAGTTAATAAGATGATTTTATTTTCACGCTGCTCCCACACCTTTGCAGTAATAATAAAAGAATGCTGTGATGTAAAACCTCTAACTTTTGTGACATCCTGAAGAATTTTTTTTCTTTATGGGCTCATGGGTGCAGAGAGAAAATCAAGATCTGAATCTTTGAATCTTTAAGTTATGACAAAAGGTGAGACACAAAAGCTGAACAGAGAAACAGATCAAAGATAAACACACCTGAGCTGAGTGGATCCAAGCTGTCAGACCGGTTCAGACATTCCAGACATTTTTCACTGATGACGTGAACTCAGATTACAATCAAACTGTCGATTTTACCTGAAAGAAATGAACAACATTACTTTTACATTTTAAAACCATTGTTCTTTAACTCAGAGAGAAATTCTGCAGAATAATTCATATATATATACTTTTTAAACAGTCAATCAGCATCAAGAAACATTCCTCCTGTGCAGTTAAACAGTGACGCAGCACGAAGTGATCAAAGTGATCCTGATGATGAAACATTTACAGATTCCTCTGGTAGGATTCTCACCTGCTGAACTCACTTCAGGTCCACTTACAGACACTTTCCACCTTCATGAGTCGAGGAAACTGTGGGAGAGAAGGAGCTGCTCGTTTCTTCCTCATCAGTCCTGGTGTCTGTGAGCGTCTGAGCTGAGGACGCCATCACACCCTCACCACTTCACAGTCCAAGTCTAAAGATAAAACAGAGTGACGTGAAAACCAGTCTAACCAGTGTCAGAAACCCAGTCAGAGTCTGAGAAATCAGATGGTGTAGTTCTACTATCTGTCCACTAGATGGTGCTACTAACCATCTGATGAAATGAAGCTCAGCTTGTGTGTTTGAGTGTGAAAATAATAGTTGTAAGAATGTTCTTTGTCTAGTGTTTATGGGAACATTGTGTCAGATATTGGTATTTGTGATATTATATACGACTTATATAAATTATGAAATAAATGTAAATATAAATGTTTAAAAAAGTCAAAACAGTTCAGTAGTTTTATTCTTTTATTAAATAAAATAATGAACAAATAATTTAAAAAATCCATAAAATGAAGTAATGCAACAAAACATAATAAATAAAATATACAAATATCTAAATTATAATGACATTTATATTAAAAGATTATGAAAAAAGTCCCCTGAAATAAAATATTTTTATATGTATTCATATCTACCGATCTAATTAATAAATCAATAAATGTATCTAAAATAAATTCTGAAAGTAAGGAGCAATACGCACATGAAAATATAAACTTTTTACGTTTTATTTATTAAGAGATAAACAAACAAATAAATAAACATGACTATGAAGTTAATCCTAAAATAAAAAAGAGGCAAAACGTTTATTAATTATTACATGTAGATATAAATATATAAATTAGTCAATACAGTTCAGTTTAACATTTTAGATTAAATGAATAGAAGATTTTTTTATTTTAAAAAGGAAAATTTTTACTTTTAACAAACTAAGTTGATTTATTTTACTTCCTGAAGCAACATTAATTTGACTATGTTTTTATTTCCTTTAAAAAAACAAGAAAATATCAAAAATATTTGTTCTCCAGCAGTGTTGGGAGTTTGTTTACTAAAGGACAGAATAAAAACAAACAAATGTTGAGCTTCTAATACAAAGTAACTCGTATTTAGGACATTTAACCATTTTGTTTTTTTTCTGTTCATCGATAAGCTCTTTTTAAAAACAGCTGAGTGAAGCATCTTCTCACATTAAGACGATCTTTGAAACCTGCAGGAAGCTGATACTGCTGATACTTTAAGTTCATGTACTTTTACTACGAATGCTTTAACTTCATATACTTTTACTGCTGATACTTTAAGTTCATGTACTTTTACTACTGATACTTTAAGTTCATGTACTTTTACTACTGATACTTTAACTTCATTTACTTTTACTACTGATACTTTAAGTGCATGTACTTTTACTACTGATGCTTTAAGTTAATGTACTTTTACTGCTGATACTTTAAGTTCATGTACTTTTACTACTGATACTTTAACTTCATGTACTTTTACTGCTGATGATTTAAAGATAACTAGAATACTTTTACTGCTGATTAGTTAACTTCATGTACTTTTACTACGAATGCTTTAACTTCATGTACTTTTACTGCTGATACTTTAACTTCATGTACTTTTACTGCTGATACTTTAAAGATATAAGATAGAGCGTAAAGTGGCCGCACAATCATTTCTATGCAAGAACTGATCTGAGACTGTTGTATCGATGCCTGGAGCTGATAAAACTCTGTGCTGTTTTGTTTTTAATGGTGACAAACCAAAGCTTGTTTAGGCTACTATTACTTTTTTAGTGTTAATAAGTGTTAATAAGATAATTTTATTTTCAGGTTGTTCCCCCACCTTGAAAAGGAAACTACAGCTTATACAGGACAAAACTGTATCAGTTGTATTACTGTATCCACAAATGTATTGTTTTCAATAATTAAAATAAGTGTTACGACGTAAAGCCCTGAACTTTTGTAACATCCTGAAGAACAAAAAGTATTTTAGGGGTTTTGTGTGTAGAGAGAAAACAAGATGTGTCTTTAAATCTTTAAGTCATGACAAAAGGTGAGACACAAAAACTGAAGAGAGAAACAGATAAAAGATGAACACACCTGAGCTGAGTGGATCCAAGCTGTCAGACCGGTTCAGACATTCCAGACATTTTTCACTGATGACGTGAACTCAGATTACAATCAAACTGTTGATTCTAGCTGAGAAACATGAACAACATTACTTTTACATTTTAAAAGCATTGTTCTTTAACTCAGAGAGAAATTCTGCAGAATAATTCATATATATACTTTTTAAACAGTCAATCAGCATCAAGAAACATTCCTCCTGTGCAGTTAAACAGTGACGCAGCACGAAGTGATCAAAGTGATCCTGATGATGAAACATTTACAGATTCCTCTGGTAGGATTCTCACCTGCTGAACTCACTTCAGGTCCACTTACAGACACTTTCCACCTTCATGAGTCGAGGAAACTGTGGGAGAGGAGGAGCTGCTCGTTTCTTCCTCATCAGTCCTGGTGTCTGTGAGCGTCTGAGCTGAGGACGCCGTCACACCCTCACAACTTCACAGTCCAAGTCTAAAGATAAAACAACAGAGTGACGTGAAAACCAGTCCAACCTGCCATCTGAGAGAGCTGGACCTAAACCAGAACCAGCTGCAGGATTCAGACATGAAGCTGCTGTGTGATCTGAAGGAGAGTCCACACTGCAGACTGGAGACTCTGAGGTCAAGCTCTCCTTCCACCTCATCTTCCTCTTCTCTCTCTCCTTCCACCTCATCTTCCTCTTCTCTCTCTCCTTCCACCTCATCTTCATCTTCTCTCTCTCCTTCCACCTCATCTTCGTCTTCTCTCTCTCCTTCCACCTCATCTTCTCCGTCTACCTTGCTCAGTTTTTCATTTCTGTTTCTTTCTCTTTAGTGAGAAAAAACTACGTATGCTACCTTTCCTCTTTATTTCTGTAAAAGTAACTTTTAATCAATATTAGCGTTTGCAGCCTACTTTACACATAACTAACGTCAGACCTAGCTAACATTACATGTATAGTTAACAAAATAACTTTCTGCAACCAGATTTTTATCATCTCAAAACCAGCATCGCAACTATGCTAGCACTGTGTTTTCATTATAATTTAATTTCTTGATAGATAGTTAATCAGTTTTTATCTCTTTCCCGCCGTCTCTTCTCTCCTCGCGACTCCTGGCTCCCTCGCTTCGCGCCACTCAGTTTTCAAAACAAATCAGTCTCTTGCCGGCCGCTCTGACGTTAACTCGTGCTGCATTCACTGCAGTCGGACATTGGAAATTCACGCTCATGAATGGCAAATCGAACGTAGCTTTTCTTTCAATTCGTTGCTGCCAACTGGGGTGGCAGCAGGGGTGGCAAGGCTTTCTTTTAGGGTGGCATTTGCCACCCTATGCCACCCTGGTAGATCCGCCCATGCCCCCGTCCTCCCTGAGTCCCTCTGGATCTGAGTACCATCAGAGTCTCAGATGACTCAGAGTCTCTGTCCTCCTACAGACACACTGAGACTCCTCCACCTCCGTCTGTTGTTTTATTCTGTCATATGATCTGAGCCTCTGGAGATGATTTCTGTTAATAGCCGTGTTTCCTTTAGGGGGGAGAGTGGCCGAGTCGGAATACGGGAAAGTCTCAGGCCACGCCCTCTCTAATGTCTCAGGCCACGCCATCTCTAATTTCCGCTCACTCAGCGTGTCTCCATTACAAAAAAAGCCCCCAGAGGGATTTACGAGACTCCAGAGGTGACGTATGGTTTTCCATCATTTCGTAATCGGTTAGCTACAGTTTCGACCGTGGTCTGTTATCAGATACACGACGGATTAAACACGGGAGACGAAACTGTGGCTGCCATCGCTAACTGTGCACAACGTCAGCAGCTGATCATAAACAATGCAGCATGGCTAACTGTGCACAGCTTCTCTGCTGATCCATCTTTGCATCTCTTGTTCCCCTTTGGTGGAACCACTACCAGTTCCTACCAGAGCAGGGCGTCCCTCTCTACCTTTAAACCTCCTGAAGACCTCCAGAGAGGACCTTTTCTCCTAGCACCACACCACAACTCTACTCCTTAAAGAATCCTCTCTAGACCCTATTGCTGCACTTACGCCTCTTATTACACTATACTTTGATGTTCCCCTTTTCTTCCTGTAAGTCGCTTTGGATAAAAGTGTCTGCTAAATGACTAAATGTAAATCATAAACATAGAAATCTGGAATTAACCGGCATCACTAACTGTGCACAGAGTGCCTGGTGCTTGTTGTAAACAAACAGAGATCGCTAAGTGAACACCTCCTGCAGCAGCAGCACATACACACTGTACTGCTACAGAGCTAACTGTTAGCCTGTTAGCACATACACACTGTACTGCTACAGAGCTAACTGTTAGCCTGTTAGCACATACACACTGTACTGCTACAGAGCTAACTGTTAGCCTGTTAGAACATACACACTGTACTGCTACAGAGCTAACTGTTAGCCTGTTAGAACATACACACTGTACTGCTACAGAGCTAACTGTTAGCCTGTTAGCACATACACACTGTACTGCTACAGAGCTAACTGTTAGCCTGTTAGCACATACACACTGTACTGCTACAGAGCTAGCTGTTAGCCTGTTAGAACATACACACTGTACTGCTACAGAGCTAACTGTTAGCCTGTTAGCACATACACACTGTACTGCTACAGAGCTAACTGTTAGCCTGTTAGCACATACACACTGTACTGCTACAGAGCTAACTGTTAGCCTGTTAGCACATACACACTGTACTGCTACAGAGCTAACTGTTAGCCTGTTAGCACATACACACTGTACTGCTACAGAGCTAACTGTTAGCCTGTTAGAACATACACACTGTACTGCTACAGAGCTAACTGTTAGCCTGTTAGCACATACACACTGTACTGCTACAGAGCTAACTGTTAGCCTGTTAGCACATACACACTGTACTGCTACAGAGCTAGCTGTTAGCCTGTTAGAACATACACACTGTACTGCTACAGAGCTAACTGTTAGCCTGTTAGCACATACACACTGTACTGCTACAGAGCTAACTGATAGCCTGTTAGCACATACACACTGTACTGCTACAGAGCTAACTGATAGCCTGTTAGCAATTTGCAGACTGGACTAGACTGGGTTAACATCCCCTCCGGCTCTACAGCTGGGAGAGACTGCTGCAGGAGGACTGTGCCGATTCGACTCGTTCTTACTCTTCTTAACAAGCCTCCGGCCCTGACTTAAGAAGAGTAAGAACGAGTCTCCAGAAGTCTCCAATAACACCAGAAAAAGTCTCTGGATTTGTCTCCTGTTGCTTTTTTGAAAAATAGTTGCTAAGGGGGTCTAAAAATTGGTAAATGGGTCAATGACGTGACGCCCACATTTTTTGTCCGACTGTATTTTTTAAAGTTAAAAAAAGGTTTAAACTCGTAAAAAGAAACCACAGGTATGCAGTATATCTCCCACATATAAACCTACTTTAACCTTTAAAAAACAGTTAGTTGTTGGCAATTTTTGTGCTCTTTAAAGTGTCAAAATATCATGTGGTGCGACTGTCCGGTGTAAGGACCAAGCCAGTTGTTAAGGCCTTAAACCACATGTACTGTCCTTTGTTTCAAACCACGAGGGATTATGTTAATTGACGGCCATTTTGATATCATAAAACCTGTGCGGAGCCCCACCATGGGGGTCCTCTCCTCAACACTCATTGGCCAACTGACCACTGACCGGTGACGCTCGCAAGAGCTGAGCGCGGTTTACAAAAACCATCGCACCTCCACTGCTCATTCGTTCTCAGGTATTCCATTGACCTAAAGAGACGTGTTCCAGGTACCAGAATTGTTTTCCCTCCTTTTTTTGAACAAGACAAAGGGACCATAGTTTTTCTAAAGTTTGCTTTTTGGCCAGAGTAAACTCAGATTAATTACCTTTGTGTAACGTTTTTAAAGGACTCAGAAAACCAACCGGTTTATTTATTCACTAAGGGACAGTGAATATAACTTCAAAGGAAAAAGGCGACCAGATTCCCTTTTTCTCTTTCTTTGTCGACACTTTTTCCCTGCATCCTTCATCCGAGGATAATAGATTGTTTATTACTGACGAGTATTAAACACCGCCGTGCCACGAAGCCTGCCGTTCATTGCAAGGGACTCTCCGAGGCCGACGAACAGCTGATCGACTCCACGTGTTTCCACGCCGCCGCCACCGCCTGACCGAATCAGCTGAGAAATCACGGATCGATTTCTCTCAAGTAAGGGCTTAATATATCTGGGCAGATCTTAGTTAAGAAAGGTTTTTCTTTTAAATCTGTTTGTGAATTTTACTGTTTGTGTTACTGTAGTTGTATTACTTTGGTGCGCTGTTTTCTCCATCTCTCTCTCTCTCTCTCTCTCTCTCTCTCTCTCTCTCTCTCCCTCTCTCTCTCCCTCTCTCTCCCTCTCTCTCTCTCTCTCCCTCTCTCTCTCTCTCTCTCTCTCTCTCTCTCTCTCTCTCTCTCCCTCTCTCTCTCTCTCTCTCATTCTTATTTTGCTGGTGTTATTACTGCATTGTAGAGGTGTTATTTGTGTTTGACCGGCACGGTCAGTTTAACTGTGAGCGACCCCCGACCGGCTTATTCGCCGTCTCTCTCTCTCTCTCTCTCTCTCTCCCTCTCTCTGCCTCTCTTTTACGCGCGCCGTGCGTAAAGAACCCAAGTTGCTGTTCTGTGGTTGATTTGGTCGTTGTGTTCAAACTCCAACGCTAAGTCACCCACGTTACTGTGCGCTTTGTTTCTCGACGCCACGTGGGCACTCAACCCCCATTGTTGGCGTGTTTAGTCTACCTGGGTAGTACGCGGCAGCCATCTTGCGCGTACCACCCCAAAAGGAGGGGGCGTTCGCAACTTCTCTCTCTCTCTGCCCCTCCTCTCTCTCTCTCTTTCTCTCTTCCTCACACACACACACACACACACACACACACACACACACACACACACACACACACACACTTACCTCAGTACACATAGACGCCTATACTTACATACATAGTTATACACACACATACATAGCTTCGTACATAAATCCCATTATTTACTATTACTGTGTGCCTTATTTGTAATTTACAGTATTTTACTTGGATATTATTACTGTAAATAAATATTTTTCCTATTTTAACAAGAAGTTTCCTGGTATTGTTTGTGAAATATTGTGTGAAAGCCAACCTCTGACACGTCAAGGATTCATTGACTTTTAAGATTTGAGACTGTGATTTTTGCTATCTTTCCCATTCCTACGTGAATGGGTGGTGCCCCACAAGGAACTTTAATTCATTTAAAGTGTTAAATATAAATTTAGTCAATTTCCGATAGCAAAGTTGACCTAAATTAGCTTTTACCCCTACACCGGCCTTAATTGTTGTTTCGAAAACGTCTATAAAAGTACCCTAAATCTGTTCAAATATATTTTCTTTCCCATTTGGCATGATTTTCAAAGTGTTTTTTCATCCTGTACAAATTTTCAAGGCATTTGTAGTTATAGTTCCATTATAACATACAAGCAAACTTTGTCCGAGGATGTCCATTTTATGAAATATCATGTGGTGCCACCATCAAGAAATTACCACTTTGGGACGTTAACTTTGAAATCCAGACCAAGACAGGAAGTTGCATCATCCAACAGTTTGCCAAGAACCCTTGGAGACAGCAAGCAGGTTTGTTAGTCTTTCTCAAATTTGATAAAACATATCGCTTTTAATGGTTGGTATGTAGTTGCCATATCTGGATGTCATGTGGTATGACCTCAAAAAAATTATGAATATTAAACTATTTCTACAAATATATGTTTTAATTAGAAAATTTAAACTTGTCTTTTGTGTAAAGCTAGCTTGTTTTGTTAAGGATGCTAATTATTTGCCTGTAAATGTTGACTGAACATGAAAATATCATTTGGTGCGACCAGGTATCATGTGAGCGTTTTTGATAATAGATATATGTCCTAGATAGGCAGTTTTTGTGCTTTTATATTTAATTTAAGACTAACATACAAAAAATACTTTATGTTAACATTTTTTGGAATAGATTTTTGTACAATTTGAGTATTGTTTTTTTTAGTATTTCAGAAATGAAATTTAACATTTAGTTTTTTGTACAATATCCTGAGAAAAATGTAAAAAAGAATGGATCATGCAATTTCACTGTGGTAATCATGTATTCATTAGTCATTTGTCTGTTTTAATCTATTTTACCAGATGCCACTGTCAAGCAAAACAAAAACCGCTCGCCATAGGCAGCGTGTTAATGCTGACCCAGTGGTAAGAGAGGAGTACCTTGCTAGAAGAAAAGAAAGCTATCAGAGAAGAAAACAACAGGGAAAGATTCTATATGTCAAGTCAGATGATCTGCCACAGAGAGAGAAAACTTAACAAAGAGAGAAATGGAGGGCTGCATCTTGTGCTTCCAGAGAAAGGAATGAATGCCTGGGCTAAAAACTGCCTGCAGTTAACAATATACCCCCACTTTGACATATGCATTAAAATACCCAGAAGTCATGTTATGATTTTCAAGTTTGATGAAATCATTATGCATCATCACAAACTGTTTTAATAGAAGCACACATTTGTGGCTTTGTGAATGATTACATGATTTTCTATAATACAAGGTTCTGATGAAAATAGTATGATAAACATAATTGATTCATTCTTTTGTCAAGTTACTGCAGTTACTGTATGTTTGATGGATTTATTAAAAAAATGGTTATGAAGTCTTTGTTTAAAACAAATCCAATTTTTGTGCATTTTGTTTGAGATTGTTTTACTTTTAAAAGTGTTATTAAAAAAACATTTCAGGACACCAAGGCAATGTGGCGCACATTCAGATCTTTATTGTAAAGTATGAAATGTTTGTTCAAAACAAAGTGCGTTTATGTTTGAGATTTTTCATGTTTCTGAAAATGTAATTAAATTGTTTTATTTGTATTGTTATTATTGTAATTTCATAATTATCAGATGTAATTCTGTTTTGTATTAAAAGTATTGCTTATTGAGCTGTTTATTGACCTATATTTATTATATAATATCTTCATGTCATTTGGTGCGACCACTCATCATGTGGTGCGACCAATAAAAGCAGTAACTGTATTGAATTCAAAATATAATATCTAGTTTCTGTAGCTGGAATATTAATCACTGATACAGTATACTTAGGTGACTGGTAGATTTTATTTTTTTAAATCAGTGTAATGAAATTTAGAAGAAATATAGTTGTGTCAGCACAATGAAGAACGGGACTGTAACATTATGGAACAAAAATATGAAATCATTATTGACAAAATATCAAAAGAAATTTAAATACTTTGTATCTAAACACTTTAAATAACTGAGAACTTGTAAAATAAAGTTAAGCACATTATGGAAAATAACTAATTTTAAGATAAATCACGGTCGCACCCCATGACGTTTTTAAGGCCATGGCCAATTCATATAGGTGAAAAAAACACTAAAAACGCTTCATTTCATTTTTTATTTTAATTTCTGTGTGCACAACATTCAGAATGTTTGAACAATTGCTATAGATATGCTATTTTTTTGTATTTTAAATTTGGCCTGTTGAAAATCCTTATACGTCATTGACCCAAATATAGCAACTAAGTTGCTAAGTTGGCAGCACTGCTTCGCTGGCTTTTACAAATGGCGCGTGTTGTTGTGGCGTCCAGTACTACGTCACTTCCTGCTTAGCGTTCTATCCAATCAGCAACCAGGCTGTTTTCAGGGGAGAAACACGGCCCCGCCCCCTGGTGGTTGGTGGACTACTGGTGTAGAAAGTGTTGATCAGATCTGCAGGAGAGACGCATTTTAAAATGGAAATATCACCGACCAGGGACATGCACATGATTATAGAGGGGCAGGGCTCAAAGTCAGAAAAGGGCAGCATGTGTGCGCGCAAAGCGCGCCCCAAATTTTTTATATGGTCCTTTAGACAACATGGAAATTAATGTAAAATTTAAAAAAATACAGATGGTAATATAATAATGATAATATAATATTTCAAACACAGATAACCTACAGTTATCCGCGGAATGCTGAAATTACTATATTATTATTAGCTATTATTATTTTGTTAGCCCACACAGTAGTAGCAAAGTCACAATAAACTTTATATCTAGACTAGAATAGCAGGTTTCAGAACTGTGGCATGATAAACAGCCCACACCAGTGGTGTAGTCTAGTTTTTTGCAGTGGGTATACTGTCTATACTCGTACTCACCCGCCCCAGAACAACACATCTTATAACAACAACCATCTTGGAGCAACACCTCATAAACACCATCACCACCTTGTGTCTGATGCTGCATCCTAACATGTTGATAACACTAAACCAGTCTGTCACAATGCTCTCAACAAGATCTATACTGGAGTCTATGCAATGTGATTCAGATTCAGATGTTTTTTAGTTCAAGAATAAAAAACATCTGAATCTGAATCCCATTCATG